>NW_004949122.1:3041318-3097558 GCF_000317375.1 Microtus ochrogaster | reverse complement strand
GCGCGCCGCCCCTCGGCCTCGCCAGCGCGCCGCGGGCCGGGGGCGCAGACGGAGAGCTGGCCTACCGCCCCGAGTCCGTGCACCTACCTCAGTGTCCGCCGCTCCTCCTCCCGCGGCTGCCTCGCCTCTCAAGCGACGCGCCACACACCGCCCCGGCTTCCCGCAGCGCTGGGTCTGGGTCGCTTTCGCCGCGCGTGAGGAG
Organism: Microtus ochrogaster; assembly: GCF_000317375.1. Lineage (NCBI taxonomy): Eukaryota > Metazoa > Chordata > Mammalia > Rodentia > Cricetidae > Microtus > Microtus ochrogaster. The sequence goes on along the minus strand of NW_004949122.1, from coordinate 3,097,356 downwards.
CCCAGGCCTGAGTGCGCCCCGCCCAGCCGCCCAGCCACCCGCCAGCGCCTCGGCCCCGCCCACCGGTCCCGCCCACCTGGCGGCCCCGCCCACCTGGCCGCGCCTGGTCCCCCTGAGAAAGGGGACCCTGAGGGGCGCCAGGAGAGCCGAGGCGGCGGCAGCCGCCGCTGTGCACTGCTTTGTATAACGGAGACGGCGAGTCGTCCTGTTTGGCGAAGGAGTTTCATGCTAAAAGTATGCGTTTTATGATGGCCATCATTGTTTTTATTGCCCTTTTTACTGTCCTCTTCGTTAACTGTCTACCCTTCTGGGAGTTTGTGAGCCAGACTACCTTCTACACTCCTCGCGGTGGCTCGCACCTGCACGTTCTTTTTCGCTCAGCCCAAACTGTGTGAGTTTTGAAAAAAGAGTTTGTATTTATTTTTTTAAACCTATTGTTAAATAGAATTTAAAAATTGCTAAAATAAACAAAACTACATAAAACAAATGCACAACTTAATGGGATTGTTCCGAAACATTTGCAGTCTTGCTGCCTGAACCTTTGACCCTAGCTAAAATAATAAACAAGGTTCGCCTTTGCTAAAACGGGGAAATAAATAGATGGCTGGACTAGGGACATAGCTCAGTTTGTGTAGTGCCTACCACCACATAAAATCACATAAACTATGAGAGTTGACACAAGCCTGTAATTCCAGTTCTACAGAGGTAGAGGAGGCAAGAGAACCAGAAGTTCAAAGTTATCCTTTGCTATATTGCTAGTTTGAAGCCAACTTGGACTACATGAGTTTCGCAGCTCAATGACAAAAATAATGCACGTTCAATTCTGAATTGGAAAGTCAATCATTATAGAAGAATATAGATAACAAAAACAAGTCGGTCAGTCAGGAGGATGAGCAGTGTGAGTGACACGCAGAGAGAGATAGAGTCAGATGTAGGAAGAGCCAAGAACAGAACAGCTGTGAGGACAGGCTCTGGGTACATGGCTTGTCCCTTTGTTTCTGTCAACAGCTCTTAGCACGGCACCAGCCATCATAGTGTCTTATGTGTACATGTGAATACAGCCATTATACATTTATGTATAGATGGTGCAGGTGAACAGCACGTATAGCGTTTTACCTTCTGTAGCTATGTGTAAGCCTGATTACAAGAAGTATTTTTTATTCTTAAAAGAAAAATGTATGTAAAATTTCCCCAAACAGGCTTTATTTCCTGAACCATTTCACCAGGTTAGTCTTTCCAGTAGCTAAAATATGGTCTATGGTACCTTGAAAGAAAAAGAACACAAATCATTCATTACACACCCAACTTTATGCCTTCCCATTTGAAAAGGCCTTCCACACTGAATGTCTCTCCTCTGAGTCAGAGCAGTCCTGTGAGGAAGGCAGAACAAGACACAGAGGTGGCAAAGGTCACAGAACAGTGCCTGATAGTAAGGACAGAAAGTACACCGTGACTCACAAAAGGACTTCAACACCTCCCTCCCAGCTTCTACCTTAGGACTCCGGCAGGGCATTCACCTTTTGCTTCCACAGGGTCTCAGTGGAATGTGAAGGACACAGTTCCTCCTGGGCCTGGAGGCACAGGCCTGCGATTCTGGGTCAGAGGCGTAGGAATAGGAAGGAGTTCAAGGCTGACCATGGCTCCTAGCGCATTGGAGGCCAGCCTGGGCTACCTGAGAATCTGTCTCAATAAATAGGAAAGTAGATAAATAAAACTTCCATTCCAGAAAAGGACCCAATTCATGCCTGGAAATTTGGTTCAATACAATGGAACCATTTCCTCTCTCATGGGTAGCTCGGTGAATTGTGAACTCCCCACAAATTACTGGGCCCCAGACTCTTTGGAAGGTGTCTGGATAAGAAAGAACATACAGTTTTTGCTTATGGTCAAGAAATGGAGAAATTTGAGAACAAATGAGTCATTTGTTATGATATTAGAAGAATTGTCTTGAACACAATTCCATTGGGGTAGAGAGAGAGAGAGAGAGAGAGCAGTAAACATTTTCTCATGCAAGAGGACATCTGAACAATTTTATGATGAAAAATGTCCAGGAGGAATAATGATAAATATCAAATATTTTTTCTTGAAAATATATAAAATAAAAAATTCTGACGCAGAAAGAACAAGAAACATTGTGCACCTCCTACTCAGATTAACAATTACTATTCCACTGCCAATTTTTTCCATCTTTACATTCCTCTTTGCTTTCCTGGGTTATTTGGAAGAAAATCAGAGTATTATTTGACCTGTAAATATTTCATTATGATCATTAAGTAATAAGACCCATTTTAAAAGAATATTATAAAATTATTACGGTATATGACATAGCATTCAAATTTTCCATGAATGTCTTATGAGTTATTTTAAAATGCAGGACCCAAGCAAAGTCCTCACAGTGCATTTGGCTTTGCTATCTCTTTCTCTACATTAAAAAAATTTTAGTTATGTGCTGACTTATCAGTGTTGGGTATTGAACCTAGGGCCTTGTGCTTGCTGAGCAAGCACTCTCACATGGGACCAAATTCCCAGCCCCAGCGTTTGGCTAGTCTCTTAAATCTTTTTCATCCCTTGCATGTTATGATTTATTTTAATTATTTGAAAAGTATGTGTAGATGTGTATGTCTGGTTGTGAGGATGTGCATGTGGATGCAAGAGCCCAAAGAGTCCAGAAGAGGGAATCAAATTCCCCTAAAGAGGAAGTTACAGGTAGTTGTGAGCATCCAATGAGGGCCCGAGGGACCAAACTCAGGTACTTTACAAGAGCAGTATCCACTCTTAATCTTTTTGCCATCCCTCCAGCTCTTCTCTTTGCACTTTACATGCTGTTAAAGAGATGGGTACTCCCGAAAGATCATCCCCATTGTCTCAGTGTGTGGGTGTACCCCTCGCGGTCCTGAGTTCCTTGCTCGTGCTCCCCCTCCTTCTGCTCCTGATTTGGACCTTGAGATTTCTGTCCGGTGCTCCAATTCACCAAGACCAGCTAGCCTGGGTCTGAAAAAGCATGGGATAAAACCGGGCTTACATAGCAGACAATGAGGACTACTGAGAACTCAAGAACAATGGCAATGGGTTTTTGATCCTACTGCACATACTGGCTTTGGGGGAGCCTAGGCAGTTTGGATGCTCAACTTACTAAACCTGGATGGAGGTGGGCGGTCCTTGGACTTCCCACAGGTCAGGGAACCCTGATTGCTCTTCAAGCTGATGAGGGAGAGGGACTTGATCGGGGGAGGGGGAGGGAAATGGGAGGCGGTGGTAGGGAGGAGGCAGAAATCCTTAATAAATAAATAAATAAATTAAAAAAAAAGAGATGGGTACTTTGTGGAGTTTTCCATGTTCCACATTTGCTAATTGTGTAATGTGGTGTTTGTAACATGAATTTCTAATTGGTCTTAATAATAAAAACCCAGAGTCAGATATAGGGGTTAATGCTGAAGATCAGAGAAGCAAAGTGGCCAGCCACTGGAGAGTTCTTACCTCTACCAATGCTCAGATCAAAGGGGCGATCCTGTCCTCCGACTGTATCTCCAGACTGTATCTGTCTCCATCAAACCTCAGACTGCCCTGAGCTCCTGTCTCCTCCGCCTTATATTCCTCTCTCCACCCAGCCATATCACTCCTGTCTCCACCTCCCCAGTGCTGGATCCCGAATGCTGGAATCACCCTTGTGTGAGTTCTGTTTCTGTTTTAGACAGATTCACTCTCCTGTAGCCCAGGATGGCTTTGAACTAACAGAGATCCCTCTGCCTCTGTGATCCCTAGTGCTGAGATTAAACATGCGTGCTACCACTCTCTAGCCTGTAGTGGCTTGCCTCTGTACTCTGATTTTGGCAAGCTTTATTTTTTTTTTAAACACAAACAAAATATCACTGGAATGTTTACCATGTGCCTTTATCCTCTTTGTTTTCCATGCACTGCTAGAACAAGAGGCTTGATGTTACAGGAAAACATAATCTATAATGAGAAAATCAAAGCATATAAAAACTGTCATAGATATCAGAATTAGCAGACAAAGGCATGAAATCAGTTGCTTTATATTCAAAATGTTCAAAAAGTTGGAGTCAGAGGACACATAACAAAGACCCAAAATCTACTTTTATAGATGCAGACCATAATGTTTTAGATAAAAATATGCTGACTCGGTACCGGATGTGTCAATGCACACCTGTAATTTTAATTGCCTCCCAGATAGAAACTGGAGTATTGTGAGTTTTAGGCTAGGATGGGCTACATAGCAAAAGGTCACAAAAAGAAAAAGTTGGGCATGGTGATGCATCCCTGCTATCTATCCCAGCAATCAGGAGGCAGAGGTGGACAATTACCATGAGTTCAAGGCCATTTGGGGCTACATAGTAAGCTCTAGGCCAGTCTAAGCTACATGGTAAGACCCTACTTTAAAATAATTAAGTTGGACTAATGGAAAATTAAATATTGCTAAACAAAAAAGATTTGTGAACTTCAAGTCATATCACTAGAAATTGTCTAAAATGAAACATTCAAAGAAAATGAAAAGAACATTAGTAATATGTGAGACAACTATAAATCACTAGCCATGTCTAGATAGAGGAGTCCTTAAGGGGAGAAGGTATGAGAACAAAAATATGTTAGAATAGATAATAGTCATGGCTTCCAAATGGGATGAAAATCATGTACATGTATGATGTGGGAGTCCCCTATGTGTGCTGAGATTACCATTAATGAATAAAGAAACTGCCTTGGCCTGTTGATAGGGCAGAACTTAGTTGGGCAGGGAAACTAGACACTAGACTGAATGCTGGGAAAAGGAGGGTGGAGAGAGGGAAGCCATGGAACCTCCACCAGAGATGGATGCTGGAACTTTAGCTAGTAAGCTACTGCCATGTGGCGATACACAGATTAATGGAGATGGGCTAAATTAAGATATAAGAGTTATACTCTGGTCCTTCAGGCAAACTTTAGCTATTAAAACACAAGCACAATTATCACTACATTTCCCACTTTTGGCTAAAATAAATAAGGCTATAACTAATATAAGAAAAAAAAAGATATAAGAGTTAGCCAATAAGAAGCTAGAGCTAATGGGCCAAACAGTGATTTAATTAATACAGTTCCTGTGTGATTATTTTAGTTCTGGGCTGCCAGGATGAACAAGCAGAGAGCAGCTGGGAACCAACAAGTGGCCTTCTCCTACACGTGTATAAAAACTTGGTATCTTCTGGGGTTTTGTTTCAAGATCCGTCTCTAAAATTTATTCATTTTCAAATCGTATTTAATAAGTGCCATAGCACTTTTTTGGGGAATATCTCAGCAAGACAAAACTTCTCTCTTGGCAAAGAGAGTACACCACTCACAAAAGCAGAAGAACAAGCAGTTATAATACTTTCCTTTGGTATCCTTTAAATCATACCTAGTTAGTTATAATAGCTAAATTAATGTAGTCACTATATAAAAAGTTGTTATACTATGTTATTTAGCAAATAGATAATGGGGAAAGTGTGATTATAGTCAGTATCTTAGTTACTGTTCTATTGCTGTGAAGAGACACCATGGCTAAGGCCTGCTCTAGCCTAGGTCGCTCATGTAACACGTCTTTACCTAGTTAAATATTCCACAGTACACGGCAGATAGAAAATATTTGGGAAAACAGCTTCTTTGCTGAGTGCACTGGGTTTGAATGAGAATGACCTCCGCACAGACTCGAATATTTTCATGCTTGGTCTCCAGTTGATGAACGGTTTGGAAAGAATTACTAGGTATGGCCTTGTAGGATTAGGTGTGTGGCATTGTTGGAGGAGGTGTGTCACTGGGGGTAGGCTTTGATGTTTCAAAAGCCCATGCCACCAGATCTAGTCAGTGTCTCGTTCTCTCTCTCTCTCTCTCTCTCTCTCTCTCTCTCTCTCTCTCTCTCTCTCTCTCTCTCTCTCTTTCTATCTCTCTCTCCCTCCTGCCTCCAGATAGGATGTAAAACTACAGCTACAGTACCATACCTGTCTGCTTCCAGCTATGATGGTCATGGATTAACCCTCTAAATCTGTAAGCAAACCCTCAATTAAATACTTTATTTTAAGAGTTGCCTTGGTGTGCTGGATATCTTTATGTCAGCTTGACAAAAGAAAAAGTTATCTGAGAGGAGGGAACTTCAATTAAGAAAATGCCTCCATAAGATATGGCTGTAGGCAAACCTGTATGACATTTTCATAATTAGTGATTGATGGGGGAGGGCCCAACTATTGTGGGTGGTGCCATCCCTGGGCTAATGGTAGTGGGTTCTATAAGAAAGCAGGTTGAGCAAACCATGGGAAGCAAGCCAGGAAGCAGCACTCCTCCATGGCCTCTGCATCAGTTCCTGCTGCCTGTTTCCTGCCCCACTTGAGTTCCTGTCCTGACTTCCTTCAGTGATGGACTATGTAATATGGAAGTGTAAACCAAATAAGCCCTTTCTTCCCAAACTTGCTTTTGGTCATGGTGTCTTGTCATAGCGGTAGTAACCCTAAACCGTTCATCAACTGGAGACCAAGCATGAAAATATTCGAGTCTGTGTGTGGAGGCTATTCTCATTCAAACCCAGTGCACTCAGCAAAGAAGCTGTTTTCCCAAATATTTTCTATCTGCCGTGTGCTGTGGAATATTTAACTAGGTAAAGACGTGTTACATGAGCGGCCTAGGATAGAGCAGGCCTGAGGCGCGGAACTCCACAGGAGCAGGACTGAGCCAGCCACCTGGGCCAGAGCGGGCCTGGGATGGTGAACTCCGTGGGAGCAGGAGCAGATCCAGACCAGGGACGTTTGCTGAAGCAGGACTGGGCCAGTGACTTAGGCCGGAGCAGACCTGAGACAGTGAACTCCAAAGGGGCAGACACAGGGTAGCAACTGCTGAGCTAGTGGGCCAGAGCCAGAGAGCATTGCGAGTCTGGGCATGAGTCTGGGACCTTCAAGGAACAAGGTCTGAGGCAGGAACTCTGCGGGTCTGGGTGTTGGTCTGGGACCTCCAATGGAGTAGGCAGAAACCAGAAACCTCTGCAGGTCCGGGAATGAGTCTGGGACCTCAGAGGGAGTAGGCCTGAGCCAGGTCTTGTGTGGGTCTGGGTGCACCAGAGTCTGGGACCTTCAAGGGAGAAGATCAGAGCCAGAGACCTTTACAGGACCTACCCCAAACCAGGGATCTCCACAGGGGAAGATCCAGACTAGGCACATTTACAGAAACAGGTCTGAGCTGACAACCTAGACCAGAGCAGGCCTAAGACAGCCATCTCCACGGGAGTGGAGGGGGGTAGAATGCTGAGCAATCTCCAGGAGCATGGAGTGACCAACAGGATAACTAGAACTGTGGCACTGACTGTACCACGAAAAACAATCATCTGAGCCTAGGATCCACTGGCATCTAGAAGATTAATCACCAGAGTCACAGACAGCCCCAACCACATCAATTAGAGGAAAAGATGAGTATAGATAAGGTAAGAACACACACAAAACCACAAAGAGCAACACGACACCAATAAAATCTAGAGACCCGAAAACAGCAAAACTTGAACAACCAAATATAGATGAAGCAGAAGAAAATGACCTAAAAAATTAACTTTAGGAGAATGTTTGAGACTCTTAGAGAGGAAATGAGAAATTCCCTCAAAGAAATAGAGGAAAAGACAAACAAGAAATTGAAAGAAAACCAAGAAAAAGCAATCAAACATATGAAATAAACTATTCAAGACTTGAAAACTAAAATAGAGACAATAAATAAAACACAAGCAGAGGGAATTACAGAAACAGAAATCATGAGAAAATGATTAGGAACCACAAATGCAAACATAAACAGCAGAATACAAGAGATGGAAGAGAGACTCTTAAGCACTGAAGATACAACACAGGAAATAATCTCATCAGTCAAAGAAAACATTAAATCTTAATTAAAGCTTAACACAAAATATCCAGGAAATGCCGGGCGGTGGTGGCACACGCCTGTAATCCCAGCACTTGGGAGGCAGAGGTAGGCGGATCTCTGTGAGTTCGAGGCCAGCCTGGTCTACCAAGGTAGTTCCAGGACAGGTTCCAAAGCTACAGAGAAACCCTGTCTCGAAAAAACCAAAAAAAAAAAAAAAATCCAGGAAATATGGGACACCATGAAAAGACCAAACCTGAGAATAATAGGTATAGAAGAAGAAGGAGAAGTTCAACTCAAAAGCACAGAGAATATATTTAATAAAATCTTAGAAGAAAACTTTTCCATCCTAAAGAAAGATATGCTGATGAAGATGTAAGACGCATACAGAACACCAAATAGAATAGATAAAAAAGTCCCCTCGCCATATAATAATTAAATCACTAAACATTCAGAATAAAGAAAGAATATTAAGAGCTGCAAAGGAAAAAGGTCAAGTAACATATAAAGGCAGATCTATCAGAATTACACCTGACTTCTCAGTGGAGACAATGAAAGCCAGAAGGTCATGGTCAAGCATTATGCAGACATTAATAGACTAAGAATGCCATCCCAGACTACTATAGCCAGCAAAACTTTCAATCACCATAGAAGGACAAAACAAGATATTCCACGACAAAACCAGATTTAACCAACATCTAGCCACAAACCTCCAACACAAAGTTCTAGAAGGAAAACCCCAACCCAAGAAAGTTGGCTACATCAACAAAAACACAGACAATCTCACAGCAGCAAATCTCAAAGAAGGGAAAAACACACAAATTAACATCACCAACAACGAAAACTAAATTAACAGGAGATAGCAATCACTGGTCATTAATATAAATGGACTCAACTCACCTATAAAAAGACACAGGCTAATAGTTTGATACTAAGCAGAATCCATCCTTCTGTTGCATACAAGAAATACATCTCAACCTCAAAGACAGACATTGCCTCAGAGTAAAGGGTTGGGAAAAAAATTCCAGTCAAATGGACCTAAGAAACAAGCTGGTGTAGCTATCCTAATATCTAATAAAATAGACTTCAAACTAAAATCAATCAAAAGAGACAAAGAAGGGCATTTCTTATTTGTCACAGGAAAAAAATCCATGAAGAGGAAATCTCAATACTGAACATCTATGTCCCAAATACAAGCCTAGGATCAGATGGTTTTAGCTCAGAATTGTACAAGATTTTCAAAGAAGAATTAATACCAATTAATTCTCCTCAAATTATTCCATACAATAAAAACAGAAGAAACATTGCTAAACTCTTTTTATGAGGCTACAATTACCCTGATATACAAACCACATAAAGACATTACTAAGAAAAAGAATTACATACCAATCTCACTCATGAACATTGATGCAAAAATACTCAATAAAATACTGGCAAATCAAATCCAAGAACACTTCAGAAAAATCATCCACCATGATCAAGTCTGCTTCGTTCCAGAGATGCTGGGATGGTTCAACATACAAAAATCTGTTAAAGTAATCCACCATATAAACAAACTGAAAAATAAAAACTATATGATCATCTCATAAAAAGCTTTTGACAAAATACAACATCTCTTCATGATAAAGGTCTTGGAAATACAAGGAACATACCTAAACATAATAAAGGCAACAGCCAGCATCAAACTAAATGGAAACTCACAGCGATCTCACTGAAATCAGGAACAAGACAAGGTTGTCAACTCTCTCCTTATCTATTCAATACAGTCCTAGCTAGAGCACTAAGAAAGCAAAAGGAGATCAAGGGGATACAAACAGAAAAGAAGAAGCCAAAGTGTTATTGTTTGCTGATAATATGACAGTTTTCATAAGCGACCCCAAAAATTCTACCAGGGAACTTCTACAACCCATAAACACTTTCAGTAATGTAGCAGGATACAAGATTAACTAAAAAGATTCAGTAGTTCTCCTGCACATAAATGCTAAATGAGCTGAGAAAGAAATCAGAGAAACATCACCCCTCACAATAACCCCAAATAGCATAAAATGTCTCGTAATAACTCTAACCAAACAAGTGGAAGACTTTTATGACAAGAACTTTAAATCTTTGAAGAAAGAAATTGAAGAAGACACCAGAAAGTGGAAAGATCTTCCATGCTCTTGGGTAGGAAGAATTAACATAGTAAAAGTGGCAATCTTACCAAAAGCAATCTACAGATTCAATGCAATGCTCATCAAAATCCCAGCAAAATTCTTCACAGATCTCAAAAGAGCTGTACTCAACTTGGTTACGTTGTGGGCTATTCCTTTAACTGTGTAAACATGTGTTAGTTTGTTTCTGCTGAATTTGTTTACTTATGAGAAAAATATGGTGCTGTTTCACCTTGCCTGCCTAAATCACCTGATTTATCTAATAGATAGCTGAATGTTCAATAGCTAGGCACAAGAGGAATAGGCGGAGCTGGCAGGCGGTGAGAATAAGGAGGAGAAATCTAGGCTTGAGACGAACAAGGAGAAAAAGAGGAGAGAACAGAATGAGGGAGAATCAGAGGGACATGCTCAGGGCCAGAAACCAGGCAAGGGCAAGTGCTGGTCAGAAACTGGAGGAAGCAGGAAAGTCAGACAATCAGAAGGAAAGACAAAAAGGCCGGAGGCAAAAGGTAGATAAAGAGAAACAGTTTAGTCCAAGGACCACCCACCTCCATCCAGGTCTAGTAAGGTGAGCATCCAAACTTCCTAGGCTCCCCCAAAGCCTTCAGACTGATGAGGGAGGGGGACTTGAAGGGGAGGGAAATGGGAGGCGGTGGCGGGGAGGAGGCAGAAATCTTTAATAAATAAATAAAAAAAATTCCTATAGGGGAAATTCTGGAAGGCAATATGATTAGAATACAATAAGATTTGGATTCACCCCCCCCCCCCCAAGAGAAACAGGTTAATTTAAGATAAAAGCGCTAACCAGATATGAGCCTAAGCTTGTCAAGCATTCATAACTAATAAAAATTCTCCGTGTCATGATTTGGGAGCTGATTGGTGGCCCTAAAAGAAAAAGCCTGCTGAATATAACGATATTATTCATTCCAAGCTATAGGAATGGCTGTGGCGGACTGAGAGGCTGGGAGCTCTGAACTGGGAGGAGCTCTTCACCCTGCCTGAAAATCTCTCAACTGGAAAATAGAGAACAAGGGCTTTGGCAGTTTCCCCAGGAGATTCTGCTGGACACTATTAGTTGAATTACAGTATCTATCTGCTACTTGCTCTTTGTTTTTTACTTTTGTTTTCAAGGTGCATAATGCGTTCACTAGATTCAAACTGAAAATATAGCTTTTATAGATTTTTTTTTTCTGTACAGTAAATTCCTTCCTCATTTTGGGCTAAGGTATCAGCTACTCCGTGACTTAAGTCAGAACACTTTTATTAAAAAAACCCAAAACAACAACAACAACAACAAAAACAGATTACATTTGGAAGAGCTGGGTTTTGTTGCTCAGTTTGGCGTTTCAAACAGGTACTCATACAGTCCGGGAGGCACACTCACCATGTAGTGAAGGCTGTCTGCAGCTCCCGTTCATTCTGCTCCACCTCTGGACAACCATTACTGGCATCACTGGTGTGTGCCATCACAGCTAGCTGCATGTAGTGCTTTGATACATGCTTCCAATGTACATAAAGCAGTACATTCAGGCTAAATGTATCTATATCCTGAATTTTTCTCATGTCTTTATGGTGAAATCATTCAAAATCCTTTTCACTAGCATCCTTAAAATATGTAGCCTACTCTCATTAACAACAGTTGCCCTACTGTGCCTTGCAAAAACAGGATTTGTTTCTCCTCTCAACCTGTACCCATGGAAAAAGCTCTCTCTGTACTTCCCTACCCTCCGTTCTCCTCAGCCTCTAGTAATAACTATTATACTCTTCAATTTCTATGAGATCAACTTTGTTAGATTCCACAGATGAGTGAGATCATGTGGGGTTTGTCTTTCTGTGCCTGGCTTATTTAATTTAACATATTATTTTCAAGTTCTACCCATGTTGTTCAAAATAACAATGTTTCAGTCTTTTTATGATAGAGTACCATTCCATATATATATATATACACACACACACACTCATTTATCTGTCAGTGGGTACTTAGGTTTGTTCCTAATGCATAGTTCTTTGGCTTTTGTGACTAGCACTACAATAAACACCCACGTTCATATATTTCTCTAACGTACTGATTTCATTTCATTTGGATGTGGACCCAGAAGAGGGATTACTGATCATATGGTAGCTCTATTCTTACTGCTTTCTGTTCAGTATTTAAGCCAGAAATTCTTAATTCCTTCTGCTCCCTCATCTTCACTGTGCAACAAAGTCTTCACATTCTGCTCAGTTTTTATTCAAATTGTTTCCTAAATTTCTTCCCTTCTCACTGCTTCTCTTACTACAGCTTCAGTTCAGGCCTGTCTCATCTCTCTTCCTGGGCCAATGGCAACACCCCAACTGCTCCCTCTAATTCCCATATCTTTCCTCTTAAATTCCCTTTCCTGTTGACTGTGTTTCTTATGATTAGGGTGAACCCTCAAGACGGAAGCTGGGTTACACTTCTCTATCTTCTTTGAGACTGGAGGATGCCCTCTACTCTAGGCTCAATCAGAAGTGCACCGTGCGAAGAAGCCAGGCATCGCAGCAGGGTATAGTTGGTATACACATGTGCAAGAACTTTCTAGACCTGCTGTTTCCTTGCCGAAAACACCCCTCCTCATTTCCCTCCATCCTCCCTTCCTTGCCTGCTTTTCATAGTGGCTTCACTGAATATAATCCACATACCATATAATTTTCCCATTTAAAATGTAATGGTTTTGGTTTATTCAGAACTATAACATCATCGTCAAAACTATTTCTAGGATATGTCTTCACTCTGAAAAAATTTCCCTATCGACTGACTTGTTTTTCATCGTTACCCATGCCCCTTCCTACCTGTAAGCAATCTCTCGTTTACCTTGGGCATTGTTAAACAGTCCTGACGTCTCATATAAGTGCAGCAATATAATAGATGTTTTGTGTCTAGTTTCTTTCATATCCGTAGCATGTTTTCAAGGATCGTCTATTCCGTTTTGATCCATGTACCAGCCCTTCATACATTTTTATTGCTGAATACTATTCTACTAGATGGCTATTCTAGAATTTATTTATCCCCTGCCAATGGATATTTGGGTTGCTTCAAGTGCTTGATTAGTTTACAAATAAGGTTTCTATGAACATCCATGTCCACTCTTTGTGCGGTCACCTGCTTTCCTTTCTCCTGAGTATGTATTTAGCAGTGGTCATGTGGTAAATGCATATTTAAGATGTCTGTGGGCCAGGGAGATAGCTCAGTGGGGGAAAGTGCCTTTTGCTTAAGCCTTAAAACTTGAGTCTAATTCCTAAAGCTTATGTGGGAAAAGCCAGATACAGTGCTGTCCACTTATAATCCTATAATTCCCAAAGTGAGATGGGAAGCAGAGACAGTAGAATGTTCCAGAAGCTTGCAGGTCAGCCATCCTGGAGTACATAGTGTAGTAGCAAACTAGTCATGACCTGCCTTAAGTGAGGTGGAAAACGAGGACCAGCATCCAAGGTTGTCGTCCCCTTGCCTTCACACAGTGCCCGCTGGACCTGCACACGCACAGGGACATTTTACACAGGCACACACCCACAAATAAATAGTCATACTTTTTGTTAGCCAGGCATAGCGGTACACATCTTTAATCCCAGCACTTGGGAGGCAGAGGCAGATGGATCTCTGTGAATTTAAAGTCTGGTCTATAGAACAAGTTCCAGGACAGCTAGGGGTGTGTAGAGAGGTTCTGTCTCAAATAATAATTTTTTTTTTCAGAAGGATGCCTATATGTTTGTCTTTGGATTCACCTTCTTATTTAGCTTCTCTAAGGTCACGAATTATAGGCTCAATGTCCTTTATGGCTAGAATCCACTTATGAGTAAGTACCTCTTTTTGGGTCTGGCTTACCTCACTCAGGATAGTGTTTTCTATTTCCATCCATTTGTATGCAAAATTCAAGAAGTTCTTGTTTTTTACTGCTGAGTAGTACTCTAATATGTATATATTCCATACTTTCTTCATCCATTCTTCCATTGGAGGGCATCTAGGTTGTTTCCAGCTTCTGGCTATTACAAACAATGCTGCTATGAACATAGTTGAGCAATACTTTTGTTGTATGATAGGGCCTCTCTTGGGTATATTCCCAAAAGTGGTATTGCTGGGTCCAGGGGTGTGTTGATCCCGAATTTCCTGAGAAACCGCCACACTGCTTTCCAGAGTGGTTGCACAAGTTTGCATTCCCACCAGCAATGGATGAGTGTACCCCTTTCTCCACAACCTCTCCAGCAAAGGCTATCATTGGTGTTTTTTATTTTAGCCATTCTTCATCAGGCGATGAAAGGAGACAGAGACAGAGACCCACATTGGAGCACTGGACAGAAATCTCAAGGTCCAAATCAGGTCCAGAAGGAGAGGGAGCTCGAGCAAGGAACTCAGGACCACGAGGGGTACACCCACACACTGAGACAATGGGGATGTTCTATCGGGAACTCACTAAGGCCAGCTGGCTCGGGTTTGAAAAAGCATGGGATAAAACCGGACTTGCTGAACATAGCGGACAATGAGGACTACTGAGAACTCAAGAACAATGGCAATGGGTTTTTGATCCTACTGCATGTACTGGCTTTGAGGGAGCCTAGGCAGTTTGGATGCTCACCTTACTAAACCTGGATGGAGGTGGGCGGTCCTTGGACTTCCCACAGGTCAGGGAACCCTGATTGCTCTTTGGGCTGATGAGGGAGGGGGACTTGATCGGGGAGGGGGAGGGAAATGGGAGGCGGTGGCGGGTAGGAGGCAGAAATCCTTAATAAATAAATAAAATTAAAAAATAAAAAAAATAATTTTTTTTTTCAAGACAGGGTTTCTCTGTAGCTTTGGAGCCTGTCCTGGAACTAGCTCTTATAGATAAGGCTGGCCTTGAACTCACAGAGATCCGCCTGCCTCTGCCTCATAATTTTTTTTGCTTTACATCTATTTGTGTGTGTGTCTGTATGTACATGCATGCACACATACGTGTGTACAACGGCATACACATGATGGTCAGAGGACCACCTGTAGGAGTTGTCCTACATGAGGGTCCTAGGGATCCAGGTCAGGCCATCAGGTTTGGCAGCAAATGCCTTTACTCTGAACCATCAACCCGGATCTATAATTTTTTTTTTTTTAAAAATACAGTGGTTGTTTTTCTTTAAAGGCTTAGGGGATGTATTTTGTGAATGAGAACCTCACTTGAGACAAGGCAGTCTTTCATCATTTGAGTTTTTCAATGTATGAGATAGGGGTTTTATACAAGAAGAAAAAAGAAACAAAAAGTCATTTTTGCCTATTTGATGTCAATGTCAAATTTTATTTAAGATCTCTAGCTTTATAATCTATTTTATTAGGCTTCTAAACTTGACTTTTAATTGTTGCTTTTTATAAGTAGAACATTCTAATAGAGCTTACTATTAGCTTACGAGTATGAAAAATTCTCTAAACATTTACTAACTTAATGGAATTTTTAGATCTCAAACTATAACTAAAATGCAATTTATCTTTTCATGTACTCATCAAGCACGTTTACAAATCTAATAAGCCAATATTCCTAGGTACTTGCACTCTATTTACAAACCTAATAACTCAAAAGTTATAGATTCAGTACCTCAGAATTCTGGAAAATTCAAACACAGCTTATAAACAGCACCAATCCAACTTTTACATAGCTCAAATTTAAATCTCAAATCTACCATCAATTACATTTATTTAAATATTTCAAGTCAAAATCACAAGTCTAAATTCAACATTTGAGATGCCCCATCTGTCAAACAAAATACCTGCAAATTGCCAAGATGATTAAAACATAACTTGTTCTTAATCTCAACACAAAAATGTTCAATTTTAGGTTTGAGTTAGTCCTTCACTCTTATTTGAGCACCTGCATCAGATTGGCCGATAGAGAAGCTTGAGTGGAGAACCTCATACATAGTTTAGCATTTTAAGTTAGAGGATTGGA
The DNA here is from genome assembly GCF_000317375.1 of Microtus ochrogaster. Lineage (NCBI taxonomy): Eukaryota > Metazoa > Chordata > Mammalia > Rodentia > Cricetidae > Microtus > Microtus ochrogaster. The sequence continues at coordinate 3,081,428 of NW_004949122.1, read as the reverse complement.
AATCATAAATATGCATTCATTTCCCTGCCATACTCTTTCTCTGGGTATGAGGCTGTTAATTAGAACTCCAAGCTATCTGTGCTGCCTAAGTCATTTTAATGCTGTGTGCTACACAATTTCCAGTCTGTGTTATGTCAAAATGGATCTGAAACGTTAAACCCCTGCAAAGCCATATAAATGTAGATTAATTATATATTTCTATTGCTCCTTGCAATCTTTCATAGTTGGTGTGTGTGTGTGTGTTTGGGTTTGGATGCAAGCACACCTCATGTATGTGTTTCTGGGGATGTAATCTGGGGGCTCGCATAAACTAAACAAGTATGTTTTCCCACTAAGGTATACTAACTGCCAGCTTCTAAATTTTGTTCACTTGGTTTTTTAAAAATTGAGGTATTTGTTCATCTTAATGGGGTACAGTATGATAATTTAATAAATGTACACCATGTGCTGCAACCAAATCAGGGTAACAGGCCTTCTAGCTCCTCAACCATTAATCATTTCTGTGTTGAACTTTTCACGATCTCCTGGTTATTTTGGGATATATCATAGATAGTTGTAAACAATAGTTACTTTTCAGTGCTATAGAAAAACAGAACCAGTTTCTCCTATCATCCTCTTTTAGTTTAAGACTTTATTTTTTTTTAAAAAAAGCACTTTAATTTTATCAAGTCTTTCCAATCATTCCTCCTAATTTTCTTAGAAACCTTAACTATTTTCCATACTCATAGTTCATGGGCAATGACATATTTGATTAAATCAGGTAGCTGCCGTAACAAACTCACCTACTACCTGAAGGTTTTGTCTCAGACAAACTGATTCTTGCTATGTGTTATACTCAGCTGGAGGCCACAGAAAATATCAACTAGAGAAGGAGCTATGACCTATAAACATGACCCCGAGTGTCCTGGGCACCAGTTAGTGTGTTTCACAGAAGAAAACAAGAACGGTGACTAATTTAGTGCTTGAACTACATGGAGATTAGTTTTAAAAGTCCTATTAGAATCCATATTTTAAAAAGTTGAGTTGAGCCTGAAGAGATGGCTTAGTAGTTAAGCCACTCTTCCGGAGAACCCGCATTCAATTCCCAGCACACACAGACAAGACAGCTCACAACCTGCTGTAACAGTCCCAGGGGATCAGACACCATCTTCTGGATTCTATGAGTGCTTTGTGCATGTGGTGCACAAACACGCATGAAAACAAAGCACCCATACACAACAAATAGAGATTAACCATCTTTAAAATTTAAGTTATATGCGCAATATGAAGTCCGTCCTTGACTTTGCAATTGGCTTTTTCCCCTGTGTTTTGTTGTGTTGTGGTTTAGATTAAAAAGGTCCCTTCAAGCTACCTGGTGGTGGTGCACACCTTTAATCCCAGCACTTGGAAGGCAGAGGCAGGTGGAGTTTAAGGCCAGCCTAGTCTACAAAGAGAGTTCCAGGGGGGCTGGAGAGATGGCTCAGAGGTTAAGAGCACACTGCCTGCTCTTCCAAAGGTCCTGAGTTCAATTCCCAGCAACCACATGGTGGCTCACAACCATCTGTAATGAGATCTTGTGCCCTCTTCTGGCCTGCAGGCATACACATAGACAGAATATTGTATACATAATAAATAAATATTAAAAAAAGAGAGAGTTCCAGGACAGCCAGGGCTGTTACACAGAGAAATCCTGTCTTGTAAAAACAACAACAACAACAACAACAACAAAACTGATCCCTTCAAAGCAGTGGCTCTCAACCTGTGGGTCAGAACCTCTTTAGAGGGGTCATCTAGCACCACTGGAAAAAACAGATATTTGCATTACAATTAATAATAGTAGCAAAATTATAGTTATCAAGTAGCAATGAAAATAATTTTATGGTTGGGGTGTCACTGCAACACGAGAAACTGTATTAAAGGGTCGCAGCATGAAGGAAGGTTTAGGACTGCTGTTCCAAAGGCTTATGTGTTGAAGTCGTGATCTTCAAAAGGTAGCACTCTGGATACCAGCACATGGTGCTACCTTCCCCCATGGACTGTCAAGAGGTGGTGAGGCTTCGTTAGGGGACAGTAGGTTACGAAGGTGTGTATTTCAAGAGTCTTTCTTGCCCTAGCTCCATCTCCCTCTCTCTGTTTCTCAGAGTCATGAGGTGAGTTGCCTTTGCCACACTTTTCCCTCTACTGCTGAGATAATTTGTTTCACCTCAGGCTTAGAGCAATGGAGCTACCCAACCTTGAATTGAACCATGTGACAAGAATGAATCATTCCTCCCTTAAGCTGCTTTTCTCAGTAGTCACAAGACTATCATCTCTCACTAACTGTTCTGTCCTCCTTAGGATCCTGAAGTCTTTCATGTTGGGAAAATGTCTCCCTCAGGCATCCCGAATCTGACTGTATGAAAATGCAATTTGTCTTCTATTTCTACCAAAACAGAGCCACACATATAAATTCTACCCATAATGCTGAGTAGCGAAAACTGTGTTGTGAAAAAAAGAATGTTCAAAATTACAAGGCATGTGTCTTTGGCACCGTGAAACTAAACAGTGAAGGTGATTATTTTATTAGCATGGAAACAACTGTTGGGCGTTCTGTCCCTCCGTTGCCGATCTCAGAGACAGGCGGTGCAGCAGAACAAGCAGTGGTGAGAACAAGACCCGCTTTCTTTCTTGAGAGCCACTGCTGTTCTCACAATGCCTTTCTCGCTGTGGGACTCTTGTTGATTTCTCTCCTGGAGGTCAAGCGCAGAGATGTTCTAGTTCTTTCAACGAGGTCTCTCGGGGCTAGGAGTGGACTGGACTCTGGCCAGGGTCATTTGTGCTCACAGAAATTAGAAGCCGGCGGAGCTATTGCTCTGCTTATTCAGAAAGAGTAAGAAATAAAACAGCGTGTGACAGGGCAAGGAAGCTGATCTCAATCCAGATAAACTTTTATCTTTATTGATATATGGAGATTTAAAACATGATGGGCAAAGCAGAAATGGTTGGTTGTAAAAAAGACACAGGGAGAAAAATGAGACAGTGTGTGTGGATTTGTTTACGTGCAACAAAGATTTTTCAACCTTGTTTTCTCTTACAGTTGTTTCTCAAGTTAAAAAGTTTAGAAGAGGGCTAGTTTTGAAGCTTAGTTGCACAAACACCACAAAAACCTGGCATAGTGGCACCTGCCTATATCCCAGCACTCAGGAGATAGAAGCAGGATGATCACAATTCTTGGCTATAGAACCAGTTCAAGGCCAGCCTGGGCTACATGAGACCTTGTGTAAAATAAAACAAACTGGAGATTTTAGAGTACATACAGCTTATAAAAGTATATTTTATTATATAATAAACAGCCACAAACTCACCATCCCATGGGGACAAACATCTTCCCAGGGAAGCTCTGATGAGCCATCATCAGTATACACAAATGAAGGTTCTCTGTTAATCATCTTCTTGGCAAAGGAAAATGATGTCGCCAAGCCTGGTAAGAACTGGACTCTCCCTTTGCCCTTTCCCTGCTAACCCCTCACTTTTTGATAGTTATCAAAACAGCAGGTAATGAGTGGAAAGGGAAGACCCTAAGGGGGAACAGAGAACAGAGGCTTACACTCCCGTTCTTGTGAAGGACTCCAAGCCTGAGATGATGAAGGGCAGATTTCCCACTAAATGAAGATGTAAAATTGTAAAAGTGCTTTGGGGGATTATGCCTTGATAGACCAAGACTGTGACTCAAAATAGCCTAAAGGATGAACAAAGTGTTAGGTTTGGAGCTCAGTTGGTAGTGTTTTTGTCTGGCATGTGTGAAGTCCTGGGTTCTACTCCCTGCACCCATAAAAGCCAGGTATGGTAGTGCAAGTCTATAATCTCAACACTTGGGAGTAGAGGGATGAAAAATTCAAGGTCATTATTGGCTACAAGTTTGACATCAAGAACTACAGGAGACCTTGTCTAAAAAAAAGAAGGAGAGAGAGAGAGAGGAAGTCAAAATTAGGTGATTGTAGTTGTGTGAGTTTTTTTGTTTTTTTTTTTTAAAGATTTATTTTCCAATTATTTGTTTTCTCTCTGTGTGTACATGTGGGTCATGTGCACCTGAATGTAGGTGACCGATGGGGCAGGAAGGCATCAGGTCCCCTGGAGCTGGAGTTCCAGGCACTTGTGAGCTGTTGGATGTGTGTGCTGGGAGCTGAACTTGTATCCTCTGCAAGAGCAGTAGGTGCTTTCAACTATTAGGGCCTCTTCTCAGCTCCTATTCTATTCCATTGGCCTTCATGTGCATTTGGGCCAGCACCATACAGTTTTTGTTATTATGCTTTTGTAGTATAGTTACTATATCCCGGTAGTATAATTAGAAGTATAATCAGATTTTTTTTCATTCTTCCATCATCTTTCTTCTTAAGAGTATTTTGGCTATTTGGGATCTTTTGTACTTCCATGGGGATTTTTTGGGCCGCCTTTTTACTACGCCTATGAAGAATGCTATTGGAAATTTGATAGTGATTACATCGATTCTACAGATTAATTTCCACAATATAACCATTTTCACACTATTAATTCCGTCAATCCATAATCACGGGAGGTGTTTCCATCTTCTAGTGTCTTCAGTTTCTTTCTTCAGTGTCAAGTTGATGGTTTGCTCCTGGGAGCCATGCTTGGCTCATACCCCACGCACAGCATTTAACCAAGTTCAAGGCACCGCCAATACCACAGCAAGCTGTAATATCCGATGATAAGAAAGAAAAAAGATGCTACTTATGATATACAAAGTGAACCCAAAAGTCCACGGTGAACAAAACACCGCCATTTTAAATACAGCCAGGAGTAGGATTGCCAACTTTCCCTTTTGCTTTGATCTTTAATATGTTTCTGCATGACATCACTGTGGATGTTGATGTCATGTGGACTGTTGATATTTTGTTCATCATGAGATTTTGCAGCCATTTAAAAATATTTTGTTGGTGTCTTAGGGTTCTCTTTTCTTTTTTTTTTTTTTGTGGTCTGCTAAGATTATTTTACTTGAAGCAAAAGTCACCCTTACTTCACTCTAACTCCTCTGGGATACAGAGAATAAATAGATACATACACCCAGAATGGAGGGAGGAATGAACAGAAGAAAGAAAAGTGGAAGGAAGAAGAAGAATCCTCCGGTTTGTTTTTGTTTACAACTGCATCTGGGAGGAATAGCCCGGCATATGCTTCCCAAACAGCACTGTCTTCAAAGCACTGGCTGGAAACAACAGCCATGGTCTAATTAATAGATCCAGAAAACACGGAGGAGGGAGATGTCGCCTCGTTGAGGGGACTGCAGTTTATTGCTTGGGATGACTAAGGTCTGCAATAAGCCGCTGAATTGGCTCTTCCCATGCTGTTATTAAAGTATGAAGCAAAATGTTGTTGTGTTGATTTCCTCATTCCTGCATGTAAAGAAATCCCCTCTAAACCCAATAAAGTGTAAACAGAGATTTACAGCGCTGATGGGTAATAGGATACCTAGCATGCAACACTCTCTCATTTTTCTCATCTTGCTCGATTTTCATCCCTTTCACTCAGTCCCCAACACTACCTCAAGGGCTAGGTAGGGAAGGCATTGCCCTACTTTATGAGCAAAGTGACTGTCTTAATATCCTGGTAAAGCTGATCTAAGTTCTATAAAAATTGCTGTCGAATGGGAGCCCGCAGTCTGTTCTGTGGACTTCAAGGACAGTCCCTTTCCTGGACGCAGTGCTGTTCGTTTCTGAAGACATGTGGAGAGAAGCGTTGTAAGTGGCTACATTTGAGGGATTGTAGCTATAATCTGAGCTGGTTACCAGCTGATCTCCCTGAGGCTATATCCAGTCTCCTAATGCTGTTTCATATTAAACAGGTTTGGGAGTGAGTCACTTGGCTGGCACACACTAGCAAAGCGATTGCTTCAGCCGGGCTTGGAAACTCTAGGTCCTCCCTGTGCCTGGGGGTAGCAAACTCAACGCAAACCGCAGCTGTAATCTTGCAGGGCTCTGGGGCTGACTTAGCATTTCACTTATATAATTTCAGGCTTCATTTAGCATTCATCGTTTTCTCTTTCTGTGCTTACACGATCCAGCGCGGTGTTCTCTTACACTGACACGCTCAGTCTCCACACATTTTCCTTTGTTTAGGCAATGTTGGGGTAGAAAGGCAGTCGCGCCCGACACAGTTAATGTTCCCTCGCCAAATGATCAGGAAGCTCCGGTAGGCCTGGTGGACTGTTGCCTGACGTCCAGGTGGGAATTAGAAGTGGTAAAAATTTGACTCTTTGGAGAAGAGAAACTGGGTTTTCTGCTTCTTCCTGTTCAGGGCTCCCTGTAAATTAGCTCAGGGGTTAAATAGCCCCCTCCTAACCTCCTCTGACCTCGTTGTTGAGAGCACCTGGCTTTTGCCTGACTAGGGACAAATCAGGGCGTGATCTCTCATTTGCCACCCGTGTCCTCTACACCCCACAGCGCTTAAAGCATTTTATGATGTTATTTCATGTCAAAAGTCTATTTACTCTATCTGACTCTGGGCATCTGGAGGGATCATGTCTTATTTTATAATCCCTCAAATGTTGGGCCACCTTGTGGCCAGCTTTATTATGTGGCATCCAAGAGTGACACATGATCCCAGTTGCAAAGTCTCTCCAGGAGACCATGGGCTGAAATTATGATTTTTCTCTCTTCTCTCTCTCTCTCTCTCTCTCTCTCTCTCTCTCTCTCTCTCTCTCTCTCTCTCTGTGTGTGTGTGTGTGTGTGAGAGAGAGAGAGAAAGAGAGAATGCTAAATTTACTATTTTTTTAAAGTGCATGGACGCTTTGTGTGCATGTTGTGTGTGTACCACATGCATGCCCTGCATGCCCTAGTGTCCACAGTGTCCAGATGACCCCTGGAAATGGAATTAAAGACAGTTGTGAGTTGTCATGTGGGTACTGGGAACTGAACATTGGTCCTCTGGAAGAGCAGCCCAGGCTCTTAACCGCTGAGCCATCTCTCTATCTCCGTTCTGGTCTTTTAAACTATTTTGTCTGCTGAGGTCCTTTATCGACCCATCTGCTCCTACTTTCCTCACATCCCTACGCCAGCTTCATTTACTCTCTTGCTTGTCCTCCATCATCTCTCCCTCCTACCCTCTCATCTCTGGCTCCCATCTTTATTAGATGATCCTCTTCGATTTCTTACAGGGCTCTGTTTAATTCATTTTCCTAGTCAGCATAGCAAAGCTCTGGATGTGGAATATACAGGCAGAAACTTCCTTCAGAGTTTGGGGGTGTTTACAAAGGGGGACAGAGGCCATAGATATCTATGTGTTAATATTTTCATCTTGCTCATTCATATATGTTGTTGGCTCCTCTGGACCTAACCCTGAATTTAGCATATACCAAGTTTCCATTAAATTAGCAACTAGTGAAACATATACTTGTGGCTCTAGCCAGAACATGCCGTCAAAGCTGATCCCATTAGTGACACCCTCTTCCAGGAAAGATCGGCAGATCTATAGTTTCAGTTCCACAAACCAGTGGGATTTAGATACAAATTCCTGGCTGTTTTCTGACTGCCAGTCGAGGTGCCAGGTTCACCATGGCCACCCTCCAACGGAGAGTAAGCAAATCCCTCTCACGGCTTCTCATGCCAGTTGCCCAGCTCTCAGACATCCCAGATGGCCTGGTGGATGAGGTGGGGAAAGCCTTGCGAAGGGGCCTGCCTTACACATCGATATGCTACCAGTCTTGCTTCCTGAGTCTTGACTTAAGCTCCTATATTGCTGTACCTTAGTGAATGTCTTCTGTCTCCCACTCCCTCACTCTTCTGACCCATTTCTGTTAGTGGGCTTTAACTGTGGTCCTCAAAACTGGGCTGAGGATATTGCATTTGCCTCAGATCTCTGTCTTCTATTGTTGATCCCCTTCTGGATTCACCATTTCTTATCTGGAATATTTTTAACCCTACATTATTGTTTTGTTTTGTTTTGTTTTACAGTTTCCTAGCAACCATTTCCTTAACTCTTGCTGAATGAAAACTTCTGACAGTTGTCTTTTTTTTTCTTTTTGGGGGGAGGAGTAAGGGGAGTTTTTCTATGTAGTCCGAGCTAGCCTGTTACTCACAATGTAGTCCAGGCTGGCCCCGAATTTATTATCTCCCTGCTTCAGGGACTGCAGGAGTGCATCGCCATCATGAGTAAGAATTTTTTCTTTTGTAAGATTCTGGACCTCAACTTCGAAGAGTCATGGTTTATGGGGAGGAGGAAGAGGAAAAGAAGAAGGAAGGAGAGAATGGTGGCTGCTATCCCAAGAGCAAAGTGCACTTAACGGTGGTCAGAGTTTCCTATGGAGAGCTGAAGTATTGGGTACCGTGCAATGGCTAATCTTAGCTGTCAACTTGACGTGCTTAGGAAGAGGAAACCTCAGTTAAGAAACTGCTTCCATCAGATTAGCCCGTTTGCATGTGGGCATTTTTTTAAAATCTCTAATTGATGTAGGAAAGCCCAGCTCACTGTGAACAGTGCCATCTTTGTGCATGAGTTGTAGAAGAAAGGTAGCTGACCATGAGCCTGGAAGCAAACCATTAAGTATCCTTCCTCTGTGGCCTCTGCTTCAGTTCCTGCCTCTAGTTTCTGGCCTGACTTCCCTCATGGTGGACTGTAATCTGTAAGATGAAATAAATCCTTTCCTCCCCAAGCTGCTTTTGCTCAGTGTTATCATCACAATAATAGAAAGCAGACTAGGACATGTAGTTTGGTGAGAATATTGGATGGAAGTGGCTTTGGATAGTTTGGCACTAAGATATATTCCAGTGGTCCAACTAGAAGGCAATAGACATCTTTAGCTCTTTAAATAAAAACAGAGTTCATCTATAGGCAGTCGGCATACTTTTGTTCAGACTTAGTTGTCATTAAATATTAGTCAGAGTTTGGTAGAAAATCTTAAGATTATATGGATAATATCAATATCAGTAATAGTGCTCTTACTGTTTCCTTTTTGTAGGACAATATTTGCTGTTTTTAGTATTTCACTTATAGATGAACTTTCATATTCTCAGGTGTTGCTGTCTTTAACTGGATTGATAGACGTTAGTGTTAACATACTGACTTAATAAGTAAGGTCTAAGTAGGCGAGGCGGGGAAGGTAATGAGAGGTGGATGCAAATTGAATACTCATAGATTAGCGCTCAGAACTAGGTCAGAGTTTGTTTGCTTTCTTTTGTGTCTGTGTGTTTGCACTCCCCCTCCGCCATGTGTATACGCAAGCCAGAAGCCAATCTTGGGTGTCACTCCTTCAGTCTCTCACTGATTTGGCTAGGCCAACTGGCCAGTGAGGCCCAGGGATTCTCGTGTCCTCCTTTCCCAGGCACTGAGATTGTGTGTACGTGCTACTCTGCTGTCACCACACCCAGACTTTGTGTGGGCATCGGGATTAAGCTTAGTTACTCACACTTGCATGGCAAGCACTGTACCAATTAAGTTATCGCTCCAGCTTCTTTTCTTTCTTTCTCCTCTTCTTTCTTTTCTTTTTGTTGGTGCGGATTAAGTTTATGTAGTCTAGGCAAGTGTTCTGCCACTGGGTAACATTCTCAGCTCTTTAAAAACATTAAAGACTTTTTTTATTAATTTATTTATTTATTAAAGATTTCTGTCTCTTCCCCGCCACCGCCTCCCATTTCCCTCTCCCTCCCCAATCAAGTCCCCTCCCTCGTCAGCCCAAAGAGCAATCAGGGTTCCCTGCCCTGTGGGAAGTCCAAGGACCACCCACCTCCATCCAGGTCTAGTAAGGTGAGCATCCAAACTGCCGAGGCTCCCACAAAGATAAGGTCTCATTAAATTACTCAGACTGGCCTAGAACTTAGGATAGAACTCAGTCTGTCTTGAACTATGTATGAGCACCCTGTCTCAGTCTCTCAAGTAGCTGGATCCTGGGTTTTCACCACCAATCATAACTTTGTTTGATTCCTTAGAGAGAGAGAGAGAGAGAGAGAGAGAGAGAGAGAGAGAGAGAGAGAGAGAGAACTGGTAGCAATTTTTGGTAGACTTTTAGAGTTTAAGTTGGCAGTGGTGACACAGTTCTGGGTAATGGTCACATTCAGGATGAAACCACAGGAATGACTGGAGGAGGGTCGGAGAGAGGGTGGTGGGAGCCTTGGCTGAAACAGGAGCTGGAACAGTAGAAAGTCTTGGAATGAATGAAGAATACGACTTTGGACACTGAGGATGGGAATCAGAATGTAAATATGCCCTAGATATTCCCATGATGCCTGAGGATGCATGAAGTGCATCCCTGGAAAGGCAGTTTTCTTCATTGAGATGCTGTTGAGCTTAAGGCAGAGCAGAAAGGAACCCATGGGAGAGTTTTATGGTATAAAAGGAAGGGAGTTTACAAAGGTTGAGGACTTCAGAGGGCCAGCAGAGGGTTATAAGAATAGGAAGATGTGTTAAGGGGAGACAGGGGTGGGTTAGAGAAAAAGGCAGGCTCCCAGAGGGACCAGCACTTAGGGAGGAGGCAAAGAATGCCGAGGCAGAGAGGTAGGTAAAGAGATATTAAGTAGTTCAGGAGTCTGGGCTGCTGGCATAAGGGATACAGAGAGAGTGCTGGGTAGTGCCCGAAGCTAGGTGCTGCCCACGTTATGATCTGGTCAGCAACAAGGGGCCTCTGCTCAGGAACACAGCTATCAGGCTGTTTAGTGTGCTTTACCACGAGCCATTTATTTCCTCAAATAAGGAAACTAGAATCATTAAACCTGAATTAAAGAGAAGAGAAACGCACACACCTCAGGCCTTTTGTGAACTGCATTGATGGTTCTGCTAGCAGAAGGCCAGGCTTTCAGCTTAAGAGTATTTGGGGGTGTGTACATCAGCTCCAAACCACAAGGCTCGTGACTGCTGATAAAGCTTCTCTAAGATACCTGCTGTGGATTGCCAAGATGAGTACACCTCACCCAGTGCTGTGCTGGCGGAGAGGCCCATCACCCAATCTTCGAACTCGGTCCACGGTGGGAAAAATTATGAATGCATTCTGGAAAAAATTGGGAAAAATTAAGTCGCATAAACTGTGACAAAGATTACGCTGTGAAAAGCAGCACGGTTGCTGCGATGCTGGATCAGCAAGTGGGGCACTCAGCAGAAGGCAGCTGGGGTCGCCTGGCCGCCTTAGCAAATGCCAAGGTTGGCGTAAGCCCCACCCTGGAGGAAATACAGTGCCGTCCCCAGGTTTATGCACAGATGCCGGTCTTCCTGGTTACCCCTGCTCTGATCTTCAGCTTTCCATGGCTTCTCTTCCACCCCATGTGCACCCATGGAACTTGGTTCCGTTTTGGTTTCTTCCTAAATTGCTACTCATAACAGTTAGCTATGTGTGTAGATCACTGACCGCTGATGTTCCTCCCACCCCCGTTTTTATTTTTTTTTTTAAATGTATGGACCCACTAGCTCAGACTATTCTTGAATTTGCCTGAACTCTGGACATCCATGTATCAGCATGTTCACCTTCTTATCTTGCTTCTTTAAAATTTATTTCAATTTATGTATATCTCTGTGTGTGTCTCTCTGTACGTGCAGGGGCTCCCAGAAGCCGGGGAGGACGTTGGATCGCTGGAACTGGCATTACAGGTGGTGGTTGTGAGCTGTCTGATATGGGTGCTGGAAACAGAGCTGGGATCCTCTGGAAGAACAGCAAATGGTCCGAAGCACTGAACCATCTCTCTAGGACCTCCCCCGCTCCCCGCCCCGTTTTTCAAAGTAGTTTAGTTACTTGTCTCAGAACTTAATCTCTTCCTTACCTAACTTTTCAAGATATTTTCCTAAACAAGGTAGTCCCCCCCCCCCCGCCCCAAGTGAGCTGAGTAGAAGAAAGTTTTCTTTACTTCTTAATTTTGTAATTTATATTTATGCACAGAAAACTTAGCAATGTGCACATTTAACCCAGTTTAGGGGCAAGTTCTTCCGCCTTTGCCTTTCTCAGCCTGGCAATGAGAGCCACAGATTTAAGACCCAGAACACTGTCTCCCTAGCGGCTGAAGATCTCTTCTTATCTGTCGTAATTGGTCCAAACAGCTTTGACCAGCACAGCCTTGTCTTCCCAGTCAACCTGTGTGAAGGCAGCAGTGGGGCACGTCTTTCTGCGGACCAGCCGCCCCAGCCTGGCCTTCCCCCATCTTCCGACTCAGGGTAGGCAGGAAGACCACCAACTCAATGGGGTCTACACCGTGGGCAATCACCACCAGCTGAGCCTTCTTGTTCCCCACCAAGGTGTTGATTGTATTGGCTCCAGTTTCCTCAGCGTGTGCCAGGCAAGCCTTTGCTTTTTCTGCTTCATCTCTGGCCTGTACTTGCGGGCAGACTTAGCAGCCGGGTACAGTTTCCCCGTCCGGGGCCTGAGTGAACTGATTAATGGCAGGAGGTACTTTGAGCCTCTTACAGCCCTTTGCCGCTGCTAATGTAGCCAGGCCATTTGACAAAGTGTGTGAGATTTCTTTTGGACTGGATTTCCTGCCCAACGTCAACGTTCTTAGACCTTTTCTCAAAGGATTCACTGCCTTTTTGGCCTCCTGTTTTTTCAAGACGGCAGGGAAGCGGAGTTGGGACTGGAGCCCCTTCTTCCCCTTGACCTTCTTCCCTTTAGGCACAAAGTTCAGCTAGAGGAGAGAGAAAGAAAACACTTAAAAAAACAAAACAAAAAACAGGGTCCTTAAAACACCATGTCCTTGTGAGACGACTCTTCTCACGACAAATTCCCAGACCACCCGTACGCTTATTCCTGGAAAGTGAATCAGCTTCTTTTAATCTCTTTCAGGTAACAACGGGTCCTCTCTCCAGTCTTTCTTGGAACACACGCCTCAACATTATCGTCCTCGTTTCTCATTGGAGGACGGCAGACACAGGCAGCCCTTTGTTTAGGCCTTGAAAACTCGGTTTTTCTTTTCACCTCATTAGAAGGAAGTATTTTTCCATCCACTTCATTTTCTTCTTGGAATTTGCTAACTGGAGCTGAGTAGTTCCGTTTGCACACAAGGTTTGTTCATTAATTAATGGCCTCCAGGCTAGGTTGCCTTATCAGGACTTAATATCTAACCCAGTGCTGGCTAAACCAGAACAGTGCCAGATTTGCTGGTTGGGTCCCTTGTGATGGCAAAGGATCTCCAAGGGGGTGGGGGTGGGGGTGGGGGTGGGGGGGAAGCCTTTTGCTGAGAGCCCTTGTGAAGACTGAGGTCCAAGGAGAGCAGCCTGAAACCTGAGCATCCTTTTAGAGACCCATTTCTTGTTGAAGTGAGACACAAAAACAGAGTTCTGAAAATTACTTTCAAATACAGTCATTTTATTTTCTTGTCAAGACACAAAAATTACTGGTTACAGCCTTGCTTCTCCTTCTTGACTAAGGGTTATGATAGACAGAATTTTGGCTCATGACTTTTACTCCGGTAATTATATTATGCTAATGGGCGAAAGAGACTTTGCAAATGTAATTAAGGTTACTAATCAATTGACCTTAAAATGGATTCTGAGTGGGTCCGATGTAATTACTTGAGCCCTTAAAGCAGAGTATTTTCCTAGCTGCGGAGGACATCAGAGACGAGAAGGGCACATGCAAAATGGTGAGCTCTGAGGCTGTAAGGAAGTGTACGAGGACCAGAGAAAGATTGCAATAGCAAGGAACTGGGAAGTAAATCCTATCTCAGAGTCTCCAGGAAACACAGCCCAGTGGACAGTTTGGCCTGGGCCTCGTGAGCCTGTAAGTAGAGAAGTCAGGTGAGCTACACTGCATTTAGACTTCCGATTTACAGAAACGGTAAGATGGTAAATATGAGCTGGTCTAGTCTTCATAGTCGGTGAGAGGGTGTCAAAATTATCGGACATGACTCCAAAGACGTTCTATCTTTTATCTGAAGACAGTGGAGACCTCCTCTTTCTCTTTTGGGACAGGGTTTCATGCAATCCAGGCTGGCATATGACCAAGGTTGAGGTTGAACTCCTGATCCTCCTGCCTTTACCTCCCAAGTACTAGGATTACAGGAAGTGCCTCCACATCTGGACACTCCCCCCCAATCCAAGGGCTTCCTGCCAGCTAGGCAAACATTCTACCAACTGAGCTACATTCCAAGCCTTCACTGTTTCCTTTCCTTCTTCCTTAAGAGGGCCTGACAGGACTGGGGAGATGACTTAGTGCAGGCCCAAGGTCCTGACTGTAGCATTTCCAAACTCCATTTATGTGGTGTGCTGTGAGTGCTGGTGACCCCAGCGCAGGGGCGGGGTGGAGGGGGCAGAAGGATTTCTGGGGCTTTCTGACAAGCTGGTCTAGCTGAATTGGTGAGCTCCAGGTTCAGTGAGAGATCCTGTCTCAAACAAACAGGTGGAGAAGTCTTAGAGGAAGACAGGGTCAATCTCTGGTCTCCACGCACACACAAAGAAGAGCTGACCAGGCAAGGGTCTTTATGATAATGACTTGTGGGCACATTTGGTAACTCTAGTCAAAGGGATGAGGGATTCAGGCTTCTGTTTTACCATTTAGGTCTGCACAGTCTAATGTGATAGCCAGTAGCCATGTCTGGCTTAAAATGAAAATGAATACATTTGAAATTTTGTCCTTTAGTTGTGTTAGCTACATTTTAGTTGCTTAATATTCATATTGGCTAGTGGCTACTGAATCGGGAGCCACAGGTTTAGAACTTATGGCAGAATGTTCTGATGGAGAAAATTGGCCTAGGATGATATAGTCAGTGATGACCTCGGCCTAGGATGAGAGTCAGTGATGACCTCGGCCTAGGATAAGAGCCAGTGATGATACCCACTTGCATTGTTCTTTCCTCAACTGGGGCATCGAAGATTCCTTTCCTCTCTAGTAGTCATTACAAAGCAGAAAGCATGCAAATTCTTCCAGGTCCAAAGAGACATGCATGGCTTTTGACTTTTGGTGGAAATGAGAAAAAAAAATTGATGTGTGAACGTGCCTATGTGTGTGTGCGCGCACATGTATGAGTATGTGCGCTCTAGTACACCATGCATGTGAAGGTCAGGAGACTGCCCAGATCTCCCATTCTGCCATGTGATTCTTGAGGATTGAACTGAGGTTGTCAGCATTGGTGGACAGAGTTTTCACTTGCTGAGCCATCCCACTAGTCCTGCGGAAAAGTTTATGTCTCTATTTTCTTCTTGTGGCACTTGTATAAATCATCTCTCGGAGATAGAAAGCTCTGGTCTTAGAGTAGAGCATGCTGGGAAAAACAAGGCTAGGGTATTAGGTCTTGCTTTTTTACTTAAATGGAAAAAGAGTTACAACATGGTGAATGACCAATAAGTTCTCTAGTCTGGACTATAGGATTTCTCAAGGAAATCTGCAATAGCAAGGCAAAGCTAGCTGCTAGAGCAGGTCAGTAAGGTTACCCCCTGGAGCGAACAAAGCCAACAGAGGCTGCTGGAATTGCCACGTTGTGTTGGTCTCATCCTGCAAAGGGAAATTAGCCCAGAAGAGGCCTATTCCCCAGGGGAGTGTAGCCTTTGGCCACAGAATGAGACTCTGTCTCAGGCTCAAACAATGAAAATTGAAACTTAAGAATTCCTGGGTAAGCCACACAAACTCTGTCATGGGTGAAAACTTGAAGGTGAGTCAGCTGAAAAGAATGGTTACAGGCCCAGGGAAAGAGCCTAGTTGTGGGACCATGAGACTTGAGTTTGAATCCTGCATCCATTACTGTCCGTTGAACCTTCAGCTCTGAGACCCAACCTTTTGTCATATGTGATGGAGATGAAATAAGACAGTCTCCAATTGTTGAGATGATTATTGATTGATTGATTTTTTGTTTTTTGGGGTTTTTTTTTGTTTGTTTTTGAGACAGGATTTCTCTGTGTAGCTTTGGAGCCTTCCCTGGAACTCACTCTGTAGACTAAGCTGGCCTCGAACTCATAGGGCTCTGCCTACCTTTGCCTCTCAAGTGCTGGGATTAAAGGCATGCCCCATCACCTCCTAGTGAGGTTATTTTTTTAAAGATGTATTTTATTTTTAATTATGAATGTGGGGAGGGAGGGAAGGAGAGAGAGGGAGGGAGAGAGAGAGACAGAGACAGAGGGTATCTTAGGAAGCTTCCTGGATCTTCCTGGAGCCGGAGTTATAGTTTACAGGTGAGGCTACCTGAAGTAGGTTCTTGAAATGAAACCCAGCAAGTGCTCTTAAGTGCTGAGCCATCTCTCCAGCCCAATCCTTGAAGTTACTATAGAGGCTTTGTGATATCCAGGAGGCACTCAGTAACCATTAATTAAAGCCATTAACCACAACTATATTACATTGAAAAAGACCATCTAAGCCCAACCCTTCCTAGCCTCTACTATATTACATTGAGAAAGACCATCTAAGCCCAACCCTTCCTAGCCTCTACTATATTACATTGAAAAAGACCATCTAAGCCCAACCCTTCCTAGCCTCTACTACATTACATTGAAAAAGACCATCTAAGCCCAACCCTTCCTAGCCTCTTGTGTAGTTTTGTCTCCATTCCCACCCCACTCACCATTCCTACTGTTGAGCCTCTAATGTAGTCATTTCAATAAGAACGCTTGACATTACTCTTCTCTTGAACACCCTTGATCACCTGCAAGGCATCTCACCTTTACCCCAAACCATCCCCAGAACACCAGGTTCTCTAGGTGTCCCTTAAGACTTCCACCAAGACTTTTGGTCCAATATGTTGCTGAAGAAAATAGAAGTAACCAGCAGGGAATTCCCCCAAAGCTCTCCTCCCCTGTCCACCCACCTTCCCTCACTGGTGGACACACTGGTGGGTGAACTGTAAGGCCATCGGAGCTCAGCCTCAGGATGTGCTCTGTTCCCCAGCTCCTGTGTCTACAATTGGTGGGAAAAAAAAAGTTGTGGTTAATGGCTTTAATTAATGGTTACTGAGTGCCTCCTGGATATCACAAAGCCATACATTTAAAGGAGGGTGGGGAGGGAGGAAAGAGAAGGAAGAAATACTGTAAATGAGGTGTGGGTGTGCTCACATAGCCTTAGCACCCAAAGGATGGGTTTGAGATTGTTTTTTCTGACATATAGGAAATCAGGAGTGGGTTTTGAGCAGAGGCACACCATGTCCTGACTTTATATCTCAGGAAAGTCAGTCTGACAGCTGGCTGAAGAACCTACTTCATGGAGTCAAGAGCAGAAGCAGAGAGACAAGTTTCATTTATACAGGTATGAAAAAGTGGCCTGAGCTGGATGGTTGCTGCACAAGTGATGTAAAGTGTTGACATTAGAATCCTGTTTCTTTTCTTTCTTTCTTTTTTATTTTATTTTTTGGATACGTGTGTGTGTGTGTGTGTGTGTGTGTGTGTGTGTGTGTGCAGGTGTTCTCACCTCTGTGAGGCTGGGGGGTGGTTCGTGTGCACATATGTGCCACATATCATCAGGCAGAGGTCAATACTGGTTGTCTTTCTCTATGACTTGCTTTATTTTTAAAAAATTAAAGTTAAGCATTTATTTACTTTTATTATTATTGTATGTGTGTGCATGTACAAGGAATGCATGCACATGTTTGTGTGCAGGTATGTGGAAATCAGAGGACAACTTTAAGAGGAGCTGATTCTCTCCTTGTGGGTCCCAGGGATTGAACTCAGGTTGTCGGTCTTGGCAGCATGAATCTTTACCCACAAAATCTTCTTGCCTGTCCTCTGCCTTATATGATTTATGTTACAGGATCTCTCACTGAATCTGGAGTTCATTCTAGACTGGCTAACCATCAAGCCCCTAGGATCTACCTGTTTTTACCCCCCCCACACCCCTACATTGTGGGATATTGCTCTTGTACACTGTAAAGATTTGTTTAATAAAATGCTGATTGGCCAGTAGCCAGGCAGGAAATATAGGTGGAGCAACCAAACTAGGAGAATTCTGGGAAGAGGAAAGGTAGAGATGTAGTCACCAGTCAGATGTAGAAGAAGCCAAACGAGAATGCCTTACTGATAAAAGATACCAAGTTATGTGGCTAAACATAGACAAAAATTATGGATTAATTTAAGTTTGAAAAGCTAGTTAATAATAAAACTGAGCTAATAGGCCAAACAGTTTATAATTAATATAAACCTTTGTGTGTGTTTTTTGGGGGGGGGGCGATTGAACGACTGTGGAACCCGGCAGGACAGAACTTACATCTATACCCCAGTGGGAGGACTACAGATGTCCACTGCTCTTAAATGGGTCTAGGGACCCAACTAGTGCAGGCTTGAGCTACAAGCATTTTGCACGCCAAGCCATGTCCTGACCCCTAGAATTCTCTTGAAGGATCCCACAGGCTTTGCTGAGAACACAGTAGGAGCACAGTTTATATTGTTAAGTGGTGGATACACAGGAATAGTCTGGTTCGGACTCTGTCATATGTGTTCTGACACTGAGAAGAATATCCTTAAGCCTGATGAGAAAGACATCACCACTGGAAAATAGCTATAATAGTTTTAGTAAGTTAGGATTCTAGATTATTGTGATTCTCTTGTTCAATTTTCCTCAGTCCAGCCCTCTCTGTATTGATGAAGTGAAGTTTCAAATGAAAAATTGAATCCCAAACCAGAACAGGGTTTCTCATGTGATTCTTTTACCCTGTCGACCCAGGTCATTCTGAGCCATTAGAATTTATCATAACAAATAGAGAAATCTTTATTGTAAAAGTTCTGATATTGGTATTAGTATAATTGGCTAGGAAGCCAGTTTAGGGGCAGATTCATAGAGGTGTTCCTACTTTCCAATTCCAATTCTACTGGTATCAGGAATGACTGGCAAGGACAAGAATGGAGCCAGTGAGATGCTGGACATGCAGCGTTTATGGAAACACCAACCTTTAGGGTTTGTGCAGCTTCTGGGCCAGCCCCCAGCGGAAGTACTTCCTTAAATGTTGTGCTCTGGGGTCCAGCTAGCCTTACCCCAGCCATTGCCCTGATGTCTATAAAGAAAGTTTTCAGTTTGTTAACCAGGCAACTGTAGCATCAAGAACAGGACCCGTTCCCCCATTTTAAGCTGTGCCTATGCAACAGAAAGCTGTTGTCAGAGAAAGCATGTGCTGTGGAGAGGAGTCATTTTTTCTGGAAAGTGCTGTCAGCTTTGAAATAAAAACCAGTGGGAAAGGGGGGATGACCGTTATGGAGCTTTGCTTCATAATTAACTCCAAGAGCCATTGGAATGCCGTTTATTGAGGGCTGTCTGGATCCATCAAGCCTAGGCTTGACTCTTCCATAATGTTTCTAATTTCCTTGGGTACAGCATTTGAAAAATGTGTTCATTCCTTCCTGTCTTTTCTATACATATTACAAAAATGAACAGCGAATAATTGCAGTGGTAGAAAACGCTTTGGACAATCAGGTAATGGCTTATTTTTAAGGCTGGGTTAACAATTTCCATTTTCAAAATGAGTTCAAATTGACTGAGTGATTTTAAATTAGCTCTTTGGTTTTTACCCTAAGCCACCGATAATGCCACTATTAATTTCAATTATTCAGAGGCAACATTAGTACACGTGAAACAAGAAGAACGATAAAGACAGAAAGGAATAAATTACTTGCTGCAGGACAGAATGACATTTTGACTGACACAGAGGCGTTCCCCCCCCTTCACACACTTCATGCTTTGACATTTCACTTGGCACAAACATCTCACAAATTCTTGACCTAATCTGATGTGCTGTTGTTTAGCGATTGCTGACATGACATGTTTTAACCTCAAACTTGCTAGCTTCCAAATGTTACCTTTTCTTGTTCAGAAAGGTTGGATGACCTCCAAAAACCAGTCCAAGCAAAGGCCCGTGAACCTGGGAGGTTAAGTGTGGTTGCTGTTGGCCCAGAGTGGAGAAGGAGCAGTTTGAAATTGGAGTTGGGGGCAGGAGGGTTGAAGTGTTGTATTTTTTAGGATATTGTGGAATAAAAAGAAGACAGATCTGTTGGGAACCCTGCCATCTTGAAAGAGACAATAGCCCCAAGCATGAAATACTGAAGAACAAATTTAACAAGAACTAAATAGAGCTTATATTGTTGTTTGAATAGTAAGTGGGGCCGGAGAGGGCACAGAGGTTAAGAGCACTTGCTGCTCTTGAAGAAGAACCAGGTTTGTTCCCAGCACCGCACTGTGATTCACAATTACCCATAACTCCAGTTCCAGGAGATCTATCACCTTTTTCTGGTCTCTGCAGGTGCTGGGTATGTACACAGCGTACAGACACATATGCAGGCAAAAACACTCATACATGTGAATAAGTCTTTATAAATAGTAATTTAAGGACGAAAAATATTTAAATAACAGAGAAATACATCATCTTCCTACAAAGGAAGAATGTATGATATAAAGATGTAACTTCTCAAATTACTTTGTATAACTTTGTCTCCAAGTCTCTGCCTGGTGGTGTGGAAGTGGTTGCCTTTCTACTAATATGCATGCTTTGCTAGTTTATTCATTTTATTGACATCTATTTTCCAGGTTTTTATTCAAGAATAAGCCAGCTAACATTGCTCTGCTCTGATATTAAAAATAATGTGTGTGTTTGTGTGAGTCTACGTATATGTGAGTTTGCATGCATACTTGTGTGTGAAGGCCAGAGGACTTCAGAATTGCTATCCACATCCTTTTACACAGACTCTCTCATAGACCCAGAGCTCGCTAAGTCTATCAACCGGGTAAGACTGTCCTGCCATCAAGCCCCAGGGGTCCTTTTGTCTCGTCTCCTAGCATTGGGGTTACAAGAATGTGCTGTGATGGCATATACCTTTAATCCGTGCAGAGGCAGAGGCAGGCAGATCTCTGTGGCTTTGAGGTCAGTCTGGTCTACTAAGCGAGTTCCAGAGCAGCCAGAACTAGACAGAGAAACCCTGTCTAAGAAAAAAAAGAAAGAAAAGAAGGAAGGAAGGGAGGGAGGAAAAGAGGGAGGGAGAGAGGGAGAGAGAGAGAGAGAGAGAGAGAGAGAGAGAGAGAGAGAGAGAAAGAAAGAAAGAGAAAAAGAAAGAAAGTGTGCTGTCATGTCTGACATTCTTCCTGGGTTCTAGTCTAGGCTCATACTCAGGTCTTCATGTTTGCAAAGGCAAATGTTTCAACACCTGATCTGTTTCCCCATCGTTTTCTGTTTTCTTTCTCTTCCTCCTTCATCTATGAAACAATGTCACGGTAGTCCATGCTGTCTTCAAACTCATTCTGTAGCCAAGGCTGCTCTTGAACTCCAGATCCTCCCCTTTCCCACATTTCTGGGCTGGAGTTATAGGTATGTGCCACCACCCCCGACCTCTGGCCTGATTTTTATGGACTAGCAGTTAGAAATGCTTTCGGTAGCAAGTATCAAACAACTCCACCCACCGTGTTTAAAAAGTCAGGGCAACTGATCATCTCACAGCCGTAGTCCAGAGGGAGGCAGTCCCAGGTGTGACGCTTTGACTCACTCGACATAATCATCAAGGGCTTAATCTCCTTCTATTTCCACTCTGCCATGGCATCAGAGGCGCCAATCACTTGGGAAGAAAATTGCTTTTTGCCCTTGGGCTATATCACCTTGATTCAAGTCCAAAGAACCATAACTCCAACCATAGCATCCACACCTAACCGCGTCCAAGGTAAGAAAGTGGGTCCAGAACAAAAGCGCTTTCTTCTCACAAGGCTGCTTTTATCCAGCAGAAGCCTTTTCATTCCCGTTGACGCACTTCCTCTCCCCTTCCTCCTTGTGCATCTTACTCACCAAGGCTGAATCACGTAGCCCTCCTCTAGACTAATCCCTTGTCCAGAGAGCTTTGCCCAAACGCGATGCACCCATGGGAATGTGGCTGCCAGAATTAAACTACTGTTTTTGTTAGCTATGAAGAAAGGGACCTGGCAACCAAGAGCATCTGCACAAAGATATATAAAACATATGGGCACTGAGAGAAGCCCTCCTCAGGACCACGGCTATGGTGGCTCTCCTCTGACCTGAAAGGCACAGACCTTCTCTGGCTTCGCTGATTCTGTTGCCAGCTAAAGCAACCTGAGGGAGAAAGGGTTCCTCTGGTTCATAGTTCAAGAGGGTCCATCATGGCAGGAAGGTGAAGGTGACAGGAGCCTAAAGCAGCTAGTCACATGACATCAACAACAAGGCAGCAGAGAGCACGAATCTTCTGTTCATTTCACATCCCCTTTTTGATGCAGTCCAGAATCACAGCCTAAAAAGAGGTATTACCTATAGTAGGCATGTCTTCCCATCTCAGAGAACCTAATCACTATAACCGTCCATAGACATACCCAGGGACATGTCTCCCTGTGTTTTCTATATTTTGCTAAATTGGCAATTAACCTTAACCCTCATTTTTTTCCCCCTCAACAGTTGTTTGGAGTCCTTAGATATTAAAGCTGCTTGACTATCTGCAAGTCAGGGCAGGAAGTGGCTTTCTTAGTGAAACTCACTGTTGCCTGGACCCCAGAGCAACATTGGTAACTAGTTTTGTGGCAGATCCTACGGTAGGCTCTCTCTCTCAACATCTGTTCTTACCTTTCTTCCCACCACTTCCATTTAGAGGCTGGGAAGTTACCCGTCATCTTGCAGCTGTATTGCAGTGAAGGACAGTTGTGTTTGTGAAAATTTTGGGCAATGCCAGGTGGGCAGAAATTTGCTGGAACGTCTGAGAAAAAATTCATTTTCCTAATAAAGGTATCGACATCATCTAGGATCGCCTTTCCATTTAAGTTTAGCACAGTCCTGTGAATTTTAGGAGAGGACAGCAGCCAGGTTCATAGGCAAGCAATAAAGACAGCTAGAATATGAATATTATTAGAGTCTATATTTATATGGTAATTCCTTTTTGTTTCTTACAATTCTTTTAGGCTTTGACAAAACTTCCTCACTATGGAGTCTATCACACATTTATTTAGTTTTGTTTTGTTTTTTTTGTTTTTTTTTTACATTGAAAACCCTATGCAGGAAAGTATGAGCATCAACAAATATCAGAGATGAGCACCAACTGGGAGTCTTTGCTGAGCACTGGGCCAGAGGGACATGATGCTGGGATAGGAGTGTGAAGCAGGGTTGTTGGAGGATGGAGCTCCCTTACAACAATATTACTACTGAATATCATCATCATCATCATCATCATCACTATCATCATCATCATCATCATCATCATCATCATCATCATCATCATCACATTGCCAGTAGGGCAATTCAGAAGGCAATTTGCCCAAGATTAAGTGAGATGTACTGGAATTCAAATCCAAAGTCAGAATCTTTACTTTGTTCTGTTATACTCAACAACCAGACAGAGCATGGATAAGAAAGGTTATCTTTTCAAATGAATCATAAAGGATCAGAGGAATGGGACATTACACATCATGTTTTGAAGGACGTGGAACAGTGGTTCTCAACCTACGGGTCATGACCCCTTTGGGGTGAAATGACACTTTCACAGGGATCACCTAAGACCATCAGAAAACACAGATACATTACAATTTGTAACAGTAGCAAAATTACAGTTATGAAGTAGTAACAAAAATAATTTTATGATTGGGGGTCCCTACAACATGAGGAACTGATGTGGGATGCCCCTTGAATACCCCTCAAAAAATTACTTTGCCCAACTACTGACTGAGATGAACCTAGCACACAGGATACACCATGAAAGACCTGATTAACAGTGCCCCAACCATCAGGAAGTAGTCTAGAGAACTACACCTAAATTCTGAAATGTTGTTTATAAATATTTGTTTATATTTAAAGAGGGATATGCTATAGAGATTTGCATTGGTATGGATTTTGGTTTATTATACAAATTTAAGGTCAGTTTTGTTATATGTATATTTCTGTTCTTGATTAAGGTATTGTGTTTGTCCAGCTCATTTGAAAATGTTATGTATAATTTAAAAATATAGGTTAATAGATAATCAACTATAGTAGTCAAGTGTGCAGTCATGTTAGGTTTTCTAGATATGTTTCAGTTAGATAGGCATTCTTCAAACCTTTCAAAGACTACAGAATATGGCATTCAAAATGTTTTAAGAACTTAGGACTTTTCATGACAATGAGACACATCTGCTCCTGGCAGCACCAATTACTTCAAGAAGATGATGGGTATTGAAGAGGCTCCTCATGAAGTTTGTTAGACATTTGGGCAAGAAACTGCTCTTGCCTGGCACTGTCTTTGAAATTTCCTGCTTCATGGAAAAGTCTGTTGGATACTATGGGCCAGTAGGCTGAAGATGGATGCCCCAATGATACAGAAGAACTTTGGGTGACTATCCAGGCAGCAAGATGTCTCTGTCAATTCTAGAGTTTTGGGAGTTGTTTATAATGCACTTCCTGTTTACTTAGGTAATATTATATCTTTCTGGAGTCTTTGATTGAAGAATGGTTAGTTATAGTTTTTCTTATTTATGATAAAAGATAAAGTAGATATAAGTACTGTAACTATAATTCTTACTTGATAACTGTTTTGTTATATGTAATTTTACTATGTTAAAGTTAAAATCTTCCTTTTTTATTTAAACAGAAAAGGGGATGCCCTTCTGTATGCTGTGATTACCATTGAAACTGCTTTGGACCTATAGCAGGACAGAACTTAGGTAGGCGGGGAAAACTAAACTGAATGCAGGGAGAAATGAAGCAGAGATGAGAGAGAAGCCATATAGCCCTGCTGGAGCCAGATGGAACTTTATCCGGTAAGCCACAGTCATGTGGCATTATACAGATTACTAGAAATGGGTTAAATTAAAATGTAAGAAGTTAGAGCTAATAGGCAAAGCAGTGTTTTAAATAATATAGTTTCTGTGTGTCTATTTCGGGGACGAGCAGTTGGGAACAACAAGCAGTCCCCCTCTCCCCCAACAAGGAACTGTATTAAAGGGTTGCAGCAGCATTAGGAGTGTTGAGAACCACTTCTGTGGAGGGAAGGAAACACACAAGCTAAGGAGGAAAGAGCAAAATGAAAGTTATCTGCAACCTAAAAGCTACCTCAGTGTATCGTTCAATTGAGTCTAGGGCAGCAGTTCTCAACTTATGGGTTGCAACCCATTTGAGGTTGCATATCAGGTATCCTGCATACCAGATATTTGCATTATGATTCATAACAGTAACAAAATTACAGTTATAAAATAGCAATGAAATAATTTTATGGTTAGGGGTTCACCACAACATGAGGAACTGTATTAAAGGGTCTCAGCATTAGGAAGGTTGAGAATTACTGGTCTACGGTCACTGGGAATGGGTGTGTTGGATGGACTGATTACCTATGTATATTTCCTGAAACCTGGGCTGAATGCTTGGTCACACAAAGCCAAGACAGTATGTGGCAGGAAGTCCACAGACCTTTATATCCAATTTATTTTCTTGGATCCCCTTACTTCCATGAGTAATCCAAACACACCCTCCACCAGACTGCAATTTCCCCTTCTCCAAAGGTGTCACAGGAAGACTATTCCACCAGGTTTTCAGATTCCGCTACACTGCATTCCCAGACAACAACTGTGCACTCCCAGAGCTACGGTTACTCCCAGAGCTACGTTTAAAGGCATAGCCACAGCAATGGAATCTGTTAGTTCACCCCAAAGCACAATTTTATTCTGATTGGATCTCCCTAAACCCCACTGTTAAATAATCCATTTTAATTTACTTAGATTGACATAGCAAAAGATTGTACAGCTGCACCCACAGTCATTCAGAGAATGACATTTTTTGTAGGTTTTCTGTGTTCAGAGAGAAGTGGTCATTGTGTACTGGCAAAGATAAACAGTTCTGCTCACTGTGTATAATCTCTGCCTGTCTTATTCACGTGACTGAACAATGAGATCCGTCATAGAACAGTTTCACTCAGAGCTAACCTTGCTCAGTTTATGGCCATCAAATCACTCAACACAGTTATAACTGCAAATAATTCAAAATGATTAAACTTTAAGATAAAAAATTCAGTTTATTAAAGGCTTCCAAGCAGAGTGAAATTTAGCAAAGCTTATTTGTAAGCATAGATCAGATAGCATGTGGGAACAGACTTACATTGTTTGCAAAGAAATTCTTAACACATGTAATATGTTAATAAAACACCAGTTTATCATATCAATCAAGAGATAACCAAACATTGTCATAATCATTTTTATAAGTAAAAGTGACAGGTAATTTTATATTATATTTTCTCTTTATAATAACTAAGGATATTTGATTAAAATAGCCATTTTTTTCTAGTTAAATTTATTTGACCATTTTGCAGAAGCTCTGATGGTTGTCTTAAGGTCTGTAAAAGCTATCATTTTTCTGAAAATTCAAAATTTAGAAACCTACTGATATCCATTTTTTTTAAACAAGCAAAGAAACAGACAAAGCTAATCATAAGACCCTGGTATGAACATTATTTAGAGAGCATGTGTGGGAAGAAAAACACATTCTTGCCTCAGATGGTTCTCAAATATTTATTAATTCATATTTATATAGGAGATTTAAGCAGATACCAAGGCAGCTCCTGGGACAAAGTAGATACTTAGGAAATGTTTGTTAAATGGTTAACATACGTCATTAAATACAGATACACTCTTTAGAAACTACAGTATTTTAGATATTAGGGGAAATGCTGTATAGAGTGTATTTGTGGGAAGGGGCAGTGTGCAAAGTCATTTCACGCATCTGCTTGTCTGCTGCACTGCCTTGGCAATGCTAACCGGCTCTGCTGTTATGTTCTTCAGCTTCTACACCTGGGAATTTAAATCTCAAATATGACCAAAGGGTCCCGTCCTTCTCCCAGGGAAGTCATAGTCATCCTGTCTTATTTTTAGAAAGAAGGTCTGTCGCATTGGATGCACTTGTACATTTTACTATTTTGTCAGGAGTTTTTACAAAAATTATTGCCTTGGCAGTGGCACCAGGATTTATCCCTACTGCATGTACTGGCTTTTTGGGATCCTATTCTCTTTGGATGTGTACCTTGCTCAGTCTAGATTTAGTAGGGAGGGCCTTGGACCTTCCACAAAGCAATGTGTCTTATCCTCTCTGAGGATTGGAGGGGAGTGGGGTGGGAGAATTGTGGAGGGACTGGGAGGAGGGGAGGGAGGGGGAATTTGGATTGGTATTTTTAAAAATCTAATAAATTAAAAAAAACCCAACCAACCAACCAACTACCACCACCACAGAACAGTTTTGGATCCAACTTGAGTATCTGTCATTAGAGGACTGGCTAAATAAAATGCAATAATATACATAGTGGAACTTTTCAGTCATAAAAAATTATTGCCTTATACATCTCCAGACTTGAAGGACCAAATTTTGCTTTCAGCATTCAGTTTATTTTATTGTTTCTTAAGAGCGTTACTGGGTCATAACATCTTGATTTCCAACATTCATTTTAAATCTCAAACCTGTGGAATTTTGTCTCACGCGGCCCTCCAAATGCTTAGTGAGCCCAACCAATATATTAATAATTACACCAATGCTATTATACTTGAAAAGTACTTTCTTTATCCGCCACATTAGCCTAATAAGCATTTTTACTTGAGGACACAGAAGGCATCTCTCTACAGGCAGTGTCCTTTAGGGGTGACCTGTGATCTCTGATAGGACATATAGGTGTCTGGGGGTAAGGGTGGATGCAATGAGTAGGGCCCAGCGCCCGGTACATTGAGGAGTCAGTCATACAGAGTTCCACTAATGGGTTGAGTAGAATTTATTCAAAAATGGTGTGTGTGTGTGTGTGTGTGTTCTCACCAGAGGACTTGTATTAAAGAATATTTGGTGTCTGCCTCCTGGCTTTTCTCCATTCCTTTGTCCTTCCTCACTGAACATCTGAGTAAGTGCTAGAAAGTTTGCTTTACTCTAGCCTCACACAATGGATTGTTTTCCTAGTGCATCCGTTTTGCTGCCTTGCTCTTTCTCAAATGTGCCACTTTTATGTGGGCATTATCTCACCATCTCTTGCCCACAGCCTACTTCTTCAAGGAACTGAGAACCTCTGTCCAGGGTTGAGCCTGATAAGTCCAAGGAGATGCTGATTCCCCTTGTCATGGATTGGATACTGGATGGTCATGTGACTCAAGGAAACCAGATGATATGTGAAGGGAGGGTTGCTGCAACTTCTCCATGGGAGGGACTTAAATTTAAAAGAGCAAGCAGTGACTGACTTTCTACTCTTAAAGCTACAGGCACACACAGATATAAGGCCAGGCCATCCAAGTGTGTTGCTTCCAGTGTAGGGAAGAAACCAAGGAGCAGAGACAGGTGAGCAGAGTAGGTGAACACATCCCTAGCACCTTAAGAGTCCGGAGAGGAAAGTAGTGACTCCCAACCAAAGGATAGCTAGGAGAGGAGAGTCATCTCTCCCATGGGCCTGGTAGAACGACCTGCATCTGCCATGACACTCTACAGTAAGCCACTTTCCTGAAGCTTGGCCAGTTGCTGTCAGCCCTGGCAGGAGCCAGCAAGGCTGTCCCACCCAGTGAGGCAGAGGTGAGTCACTGAGGCTGGTGACCAACTCCCTTCTGGAGAACTCCAGGAGCCTGATGCAGAGAACAGGGCTGTATCATGGCAGGAACAAGCAGGCAAGCAAGATGTGGCTCGCGCCTACCAGGATGTGTCAGGACTGTTGATCAATGCTCACCCTTTAGATTTGCATATGAAAAAGGCAGAGCTAGCTAGGGGCAGCAGAACCCCGGAGAAAATCTTCACTGGCTCTGGAGGCCCAAATGAAAGACCAGGAAAGTCAAGAGATGAGATGAGCAGGGGGCCACCAACAAGCCACACTCCATTTTCAGGGCTGCCATTTGTAAAGAATAATGAGGAATGAAAATGGAAGTGCTGGCTCCACCTGCTGTTAGGTAGCAAAGATTCTAGATTGTGCCAATTGATACCAGCACTTCTGGCAGCGATTTGCCTGGGCTTTGCAGTCAATCTGGGAAGACCTGTTTGGCAGGAAACCGCCTACCTAACTGAAAGATTCCACCCCAAAATGTGAAGAGTTGGGGAGAAATTGATCTAACAAAACAATCAAGTCAGGTATCAAGGAGGGCATAGGAGAAATATGGAAACAGGGATGCCCTTATGGAAGCCGTCAGGAACTGGGTTAGAAAGGGTGTGCGGCTTTTCGGCTCTATACAGTGTGGCGCAGAATCCCGGTAGCAAACAAGACCTACTTAACAGCGAGAAAAACACCAGGACTAATGGCTGCGTGGGGCCTGAGACAACGCAAGAAGTGTCAGTAAGGCTGAAGCTCGGAACAAGCTGGAGCTTGTGGAACACCAAAGGCTAAAGACAAGCAAAAGTGTGGGTTTTTTTTTTTTTCTTGGAACAAGGAGAGATGGAAGGTGTGTGCCTGCAGTGTGGCAAAGTCAGTGTGATATTTGCAAATGATAAACGCTGTCTTTATGTTGCTTCGGTCTCTGCACAAGAATGCTTTTCAGACTTCATAGATCCCAACATAGAGAAGAGAAGGCTCTGAAACAACCCCACAGAACAGTGAGGAGATAAAAGACCTTTACCCGTGGGGGTTTGAACCCTTATTTTAGAAAGATTTCCCCTCTTCCTGCCTCCTGCCCTCCTCCCACCCTCTCTGTCTCTCTCTTCTTCTCTCTCTCCTGTATCTTTGTACACACGTGCCAAGGTGTGCACACGAAGGTCAGAGGGCATTTTGCAGCTGTCAGTCCTCTCCTTCCACCTTGGGGTGCTGGGATTTGAACTCAAGTTGTCAGGCTTGGTGTCAAGCACCTCTGTCAGTTGTCCAGCATTTCACTGGCCTAGCAGATGCCTCCTTGGGGGCTCTTCTCTCCCAGCACTCCAGGAGTGTTTTGGTAAGTGTAATGGACTGGCCTTGCCTGTGCTAGCCCCAAACTCTCTAGTGCTAGGGTACAGACAAAGTGCATAAGAGAGTCAAATGGAAGATTGCAGAATGAGATCGGCAGTCATACTGACTTCTCATTCTCAGAGGTAGATGCAGGTAAGAGCAAAGGTGGAAGGGCAAAGAGCAAAGGTGGCAGGAGCTCAACTGCTCCTGGGATTGGGGGGGAGGGGAAGCCAGGCCATGCTCTGTCTACTTGACACCTGTTCTCTGCAGCTGACTGTCACTAACGCCTTAAAAACGCAGTTTGCTCCTGAGACATTTTGGGTTGCTAGTAAAACAGGCTTTTAATTTTTTTTGTGTGTATTTTTTTGGGAACACCTAGTCAGAGAACAGAATTTGGTGAAGTATTTTGGAAAGCATGAATAATAATAATAATAATTAATAAAAAGCCAACTTTTGACCTAATTTCTTAGAAACAGCCTGTCAACGTTTTCTTTTACAATGTTTACTATAGATTTGGAACAGACTGTTTATTATAAATTTAGACTGTGGAGAGGAGCTTCAGGAATAAAACAACTGCTTATAATTCTGCTACCACTGAGATTTTGGTGGTTTTTCCCTTCCAGTCTTTCTTCTGGGAGCACATACACACATTCATATGCACAGACGCATTTGTACTATAAAGTGAATCCCACCGGAAACGCATTTGTGTTCTATCCTTTACACTCCAAATTATATCAGGGACCTTTCCCCACCATTAAATGCCGTTTGAAGGAATGTCCATAATTGGCTCTGCACTCTTTAGTCTGTTGCATTTAGCTATGACCTCATTGTTGGAATTTGGCTTCTTTCTAGCTTTTGCCGCTTGAAAATAATGTCTTGTAGATACCCTTGGATGAAAAGTCTCCACTTAGGCTCAATTTCCAAAGGTCGAGTTATGAGGTTAAGGAGACATGCATTTTTAAGGCTTTTGATTCGTATTGCTGGGTCTTCCCCATGGCTCCCAGCGGGCAACTGAGTGACTATTTCCTATCAACTCCTATAATGATCTTCAGCCTCTCTCTGATGCTTCAAGACCTCTTCCTTGCTTTGTGCATTCTCATCACACCTTTGCCATCCGGTACATCTTGTATCCTTCCTCCCTGGCTCTCCGCCTGCCACCCCCATCTTCAGAACACCAGCATTTGGGCTGTTTAAAATAATGTCTCTATATTTCTCTAAAGTCTTTTAGTGCCTTGTGGCTGATCTTATGCTGTTGCTATGAGGGACTTTTAAAAGTGTTTCTCAACTCAAGAACAATGGCAATGAGTTTTTGATCCTACTGCACATACTGGCTTTGGGGGAGCCTAGGCAGTTTGGATGCTCAACTTACTGAACCTGGATGGAGGTGGGCGGTCCTTGGACTTCCCACAGGTCAGGAAACCCTGATTGCTCTTCAAGCTGATGAGGGAGAGGGACTTGATCGGGGGAGGGGGAGGGAAATGGGAGGCGGTGGCGGGGAGGAGGCAGAAATCCTTAATAAATAAATAAATTTAAAAATAAAAAAATAAAAAAAAAGTGTTTCTCATTCTCTGACAAAAACCAAAACCAAAACGGCTTAAGGAAGTGTACAGACCGCCGTGGTGGAGAAGGCATGGCA
This sequence comes from Microtus ochrogaster, assembly GCF_000317375.1. Lineage (NCBI taxonomy): Eukaryota > Metazoa > Chordata > Mammalia > Rodentia > Cricetidae > Microtus > Microtus ochrogaster. Next base: position 3,050,143 of record NW_004949122.1, on the reverse strand, counting down.
GCAGGGGTAGGAGCTGGCCAAGAAGTGGAGAGCAGATAGGAAGTGGAGCTAGGCTCCCAAATCTCCAGGCCTGCCCAGAGTGACCTGCTTCCAGTAAGGCCTCTACTTCCTAAAGTTTCCACAACCTTCCAGAACCACCTCCCAGCTGGGGGCCAGCTAGGGGCATTTCACACTCAAACCACTCCAGGTGATATGGATTCTTCTCCACTCCAATGGGGGTGGAGGATGGGTAGGTGTCTGTGGGGTGACTTCCATTTGTCCCAGACCTTGTCCTTTCTTCAAAGCTTGCTCTGACTCCTGAGGTTGACTTCAGAGCTTCCCCCATCTGCTGCTCCTGACATAGTCCTTCCCCGTCAAGGCTTTACCGCTCCACACTGTGCTGGAAGCTGTCTCCTCTTCTGATGTGGGCTCCTGGAAGGTAGGGATGTGTCTTTTTGTCACATTATCCCCGGTGCCTAGAGTAGCATTTGTTAGTGATGGATGCTCAACAGATGTCAAACAAATGTTTATTTAATTTTAAAGGTGTGTGTGTGTGTGTGTGTGTGTGTGTGTGTGTGTGTGTGTGTAGATGTTAATATGAGTCTCACATGGAGGTCAGAATCAGTTCTGTTCCCGTACCATATGGGTTCAAACACTGGTTGCCAAGCCTGGCAGCAAGTGCCTTTACCCACTGAGCCATCCTGCAGGCCCTAAATATTTATTTTAAAAATTTCTTAAAGTTTCATCTATTCCATATTTTCCAAGTTGATCCTACCCTCCTTAATATTTACTGGAACATTTTCTGGTTATGTAAGCATCTTGAATAAAATCCAGAATTCGGGGCACAAAAACCAACCAAAATAAACTCAAACAAATGAACAAACAAATAAATGAAAACAAAGAAGGGAAGGAGATGGAGTGAGAGAAAGAGAAGAGACAACGAGGTGAAAGTACAAGCAATATGCTCGCTCTAAACTCCTGTGCTCGCTATTTCATTGCAGGGCTCGCAGCCCCCTCTGGAAAAGGGCAGATGCTCACACCATATGCAGAGACAGCGCCGTGCAATTGTTGGCATATAGTCATTAGTGTTCACTAGCACTGTGCTCAGCACACCCTAGCTAGTCAGTAAATATTTATGAACTCGGAAGACAAAGCATCATATTATCTCCATCTTACAGGAGAGGGAGTGAAGCTTAAAGAGTTGACATTTCAATCTGGGGAGTTGGATTCCAGATTCGATGCTTCCCCCTTCTCACTACATGTGAGGCAATGTAGTGGTCTTTCTTCTCTCATGAGAAAAATCTAGAAGTGGAAGGACAATGGAAAAGGGGAGAAACAGGGGAGGAGGAGAGAGGACAGAAGGAAGAGGAAGTAGGTCACAGAGATGGAGAGGGCAGAGAGAAGCAGTCTGAAGTTGACGTCTTGGTGAAGAGAAGATAAACAGGCACACATCCATTTAGGATGTGGCCTTTCACCATATCGCCAAGCTTAGCAAATCAGGCTTCGTTTATGAACTGCTGCAAGTATATAACGAGCACTGGAATCCAATAGTTCTCCCTCCAGTGGAGTTTTCTATCTTCTTAGGTGAATGACTGATTAGGTTGCTATAGGTTTGGACATATTGAGTGGCAGTAGGAGGAACAGTTTTCCAGAGAATCCATGGGCAGGATTGGGTTGGCTCCTCTTGGCTTTGTACAGCATAAGATTGTGTGTGTGTGTGTGTAGGGGGTTGGGTGGAGTTCTGTAGACAGGGAGAGGTGCCTTCTGGAACATATGTGTCTATAGTAGCGTTTCTGAACTGTTGGGAGGCAGCAGAGCATAGAGGTTGAGTACAGACTGAGAGCTGAGCCTGGTGTGCAGGCTTGTAATCTCAGCTGCTTGGGAGGCAGAGGCAGAAAGGTGGTAGAGTCAAGACTTACCTGAGCTATGGAATGAGCTCAAGGGCAGTATGGACAGCTTAGTGAGACTCTGTCTTTAACTATATTGTAAAAGGGGAGCTGGGTTTGCAGTCCAGGGGTAAAGTGATTGCCTAGTATGTGTGAGGCCCTCAGTTTAATATTGACACACACACACACACACACACACACACACACACACACACACACACAGACACACACACACACAAAGTGCAAGTTGTTAAGGTGACTGCCTTGCCTGGAATTCTGTCAGTCATTTCCTGTAAGGGCTTGAGGGAAGTTACTTAACCTGTCTGTGATCTTGTTTCCTCATTTGTTAAGTAGGACTAGGAAAAACAACCTCCTCATTGGAATGTGTGCAGCTATAGTGCCTAAGGCATGTAAAAGCTCCCAGAATGGAGTCCAGCAAGGTAACTGGTAGACTACCAGGTAGATTACCTTTGAGCTCCAGGCATGTAGTTTTATCTCTCTCTCTCTTTTTTTTTTTTTTTTTTATTTTGGTTTTTCGAGACAGGGTTTCTCTGTAGCTTTGGAGCCTGCCCTGGAACTTCCCTTGGTAGACCAGGCTGGCCTCGAACTCACAGAGATCCACCTACCTCTGCCTCCCGAGTGCTGGGATTACAGGCGTGCGCCACCACCGCCCGGCTAGTTTTATCTCTTAAGCAATGAGTATGGAACCAATTTTCCTCCTACAATTCCCTCAGCTTGTTGTGTTGTTCTTTGGAGAAACAGAACCAACAGAATGTGTGTAGAGGGATCTCCTGGACTGGCTTACACACTAGAAGCTGGGTGATGCCTGTGTGCAGAGGGCCAGGCTCTCTCTCAAGCAAGCAGGGTGCCTCAGCAACCGCAGTCTAGCACTGCAAGCCTGGAAGTTCTCTGGAAAGTCACTTGTATGGAGTCCGCATTGAAAGCACGAAGAAACTGGACTCTACCAGCGGAGGGCATCAGTAACGGATGCAGGCATGAGCTGAGTGCCTTCCTCCTACTTATTTTTCTACTAGGGCAGCCTGTATGCAGATTTTTCTTTGGGCCGCCAGGTCACAAAAAATAACTTGGAGAATTATTATTTTTTTTAATATTTATTTATTATGTATACAATATTCTGTCTGTGTGTATCCCTGCAGGCCAGAAGAGGGCACCAGACCCCATTACAGATGATTGTGAGCCACCATGTGGTTGCTGGGAATTGAACTCAGGACCTTTGGACGAGCAGGCAATGCTCTTAACCTCTGAGCCATCTCTCCAGCCCACGGAGAATTATTATTAATTATGAAATCCCGGCCTATAGCTTAGGCTTATCCCGTTTCTGTTCATCTACATGTTGCCATGTGACTCATGCTTTTACCTCTCCTGCATGTCTTGCTCCCTCTGCGTCCTGGGGGCAACTCCTCCCCCTTTTTTTTTCTTCCCGTGAGACCTCTCTGTCCTCAGAAGTCCTGCCTAGCCTCTTCCTATTTATCTATTGGTCATCCAGATCTTTATTAAACCAATAGTAGTGACATATCTTCACACAGTGTGAAGGAATATTTTGCAATGGTCTATTGGTAGGGACCACAAATATTTAGGATGTTACTCTTATCCCATATGCTGCATATCAGTCCTCACTGGAAATTCCCTACAGACACACAGGTCCATTTCACCAGTCCTAGATGTCTCTTAATCTAGTCAAGTTGACAATCAAGACCAACTGTTGTAGATGCTTAGACTCTAGAAAGTGTCACAAAGTCTAGGTCGTACCTCAGAGTGCCCTGCTCTTGGTCAGTCTTTGGGAAAGCAAGCGGTTTCTTTAGGATCCACTGATAGCTCACTCTTTAGGATTCTACTACCCCTACCTCAGTCAGGTTGCAGTGGTCCTCTGACATTCTCTTTCCTCACTGTGCATTGATATCAATTTTAATATGGTAATGGGCAGAGATTTGGAGTTTCAACTACTATGAGCATCCCAAAGGCCAGGTCCTGGAAAAGTTGACAGCCAGGGTTCAATATTTTCTTAATGTCCAGACCAGAGCTGCCATTTGCATTCTCTGTCTTTCTCTGAACGCTCTGAGTCTGGCTGGCATTTGTGTTTCTTGCTGGAGCACAGAGATAGATGCCTCTGTTACAGATGACTTGGCTCAGCAAGAAGCATCAGTGGTGCTTTTTTTCAGTGTCAGTGGGACACACGGTCTTCTGTGTCTCCTCTCTTATACTAGTTCCTTACTGTGTGCCTGACACTATCTGGGTTTCCCCAGGGCTTCCTGGGTCTCACACTGCGGCCCACTGACTCTCTGTATCCCCCAATCCAGCTTAGAACATCAAGCTTCAGCCACAGGAACCCAATTGATTTCTGATAATTTCTATACATGCATTTCCCCCACAGTCTGTGTTCATCCTGTCTGCCCATTATCTGCTCACCTGGCTAAGACTTCCTGCTTAAGACCCAGTCCAGTCTGCATAAACACTTGAAAACTTAGTATGACCTACTTGTGCTTAGTCAGATTCTCCCCTAAATTGTCCCACACTACATCAACCAACTAGCTATTCTATACCTGTTGTTTTTTTTACATACTATGTTTTTTTCCTCATTTCCTCATTCTTCCTAACAATAGAAGTTGTATCTTACCTACATTTACTGATATACTCTAGGCTCCTGCAGTATCTGTTGAATAATTTCCAGCAACTATATAAAAAACTAGTAAGAATGTGAGAAATTTATGAAACACTATTAGGAAGATAGACGCAGAAAACAGAAACACGTATATTTTATAGGAATCGCAACAAGTGTAGTTAATGAAACTAGCAATCTAATGGATGATCTAAACATCAAATTAGTCAGCAGATAAGAGAAAAATCAATGAACTCAACACTGCCACGGAGAAAACAGAGGAAACATGAAAAAGAACTTAAGATTCACACAGAGAGTGATAGATGATGATAGGAGAAAAAAAAGAGATATCCAAAGGCTAAAATGGAAAATAGTTTGTAAAAAAAAACAATATTTGAAGATGTAATGGCTGAGAATTTTCTGGTGTTGAAAGATAGAAGCCCTTTGATTTAGGAAGCACAAGGTGAGCAGAATAAAGAAAAAGGAAAATTTATTCCTAGACACACAACAATGCAAAATGCTAAAGAGAAAACAGTATCATAAAAGAAACTCTCGTAGGGCTTTTATGACTGTGAAGAAACACCATGACCATGACAACTCTTATAAAGGAAAACATTTAATTGTGGTGGCTCGCTTATAGTTCAGAAATTTAGTCCATTATCATCATCGCAGGAAGCAAAGCAGCATTCAGGCAGACATGGTGCTACAGAAGGAACTGAGATTTCTTACATCTTGACTCACAGACAACAGGAAGTGGTCTGACTTACTGGGCATGGCTTGAGCATATATGAGACCTCAAAGCCTGCTTCTACAGTGACACACTTCCCCCATAATCTCATACCTCCAATAATCTCATACATACTCCAACAAGGCCATACCTCCTAATAGTGTCACTCCCTTTGGGGGCCATTTTCTTTTAAACTACCACAGCAGCCATGGAGAACATACTCTATCTATCTATCTATCTGTCTGTCTGTCTGTCTGTCTGTCTGTCTGTCTGTCTTACAGTTTCATCTACAAGAGATTCCAAGATTAAGCCAACTTATAGAGGCAGATGGTAGAATGCGGATGATCAGCAAATAGGGATAAGTTGGGGTAGTTATTCAATAGATAGAGAATTTCTGTTTGTAATAGTGAAAAATTTTGGAAACAGACAAAGAGGTATATAATGTTTCAAATGCATTTAGTGCTGTTGAATTGTGCATTAAGAATGGCCTAAATGACAAATTTTATCTTATATGTATTTTATCATAATAGGAATGCTGAAATACACTAAAAATTTGTTGCAGTTTCCTCTGAGTTCTACATCCAGAACAGTTTCAAGACTATTGGCTGAGATGATCAAGCTCACGGTCAGGACTTGACCATATCCTAAAATTTTTTTTGGGTTCCCATAAGATTTCCAGCACCCCTAATCATCAGGAAGCAGCATAGAAAACTATGCCCACATTTTCAAAATAATGGATTATGAATGTTTGTCTTTGTTTAGAGTGTAGGTTACAAGTTGTTATGGATAATGGTCAGAAAAAACTAAACAAAGAATATTAGATTCAGGGTTTTTGTTCTGAAAAGAAAAAGGGGGTAATGCTGTGGGATAATAGTCTTGTACACTGTAAAGATTTGTCACTCATATTGGCTTAATAAAACGCCAACTGGTCAGTAGCCAGGCAGGAAGTACTGGCGGGGGAACCAGACTAGGAAAATTCTGGGAAGAGAAAAGGCAGAGAGTCAGTCACCAGCCAGATACAGAGGAAGCAAGATGAAAATGCCTTACTGAGAAAAGGTACCAAGCTAAGCATAGACAAGAATTATGGGTGAATTTAAGTCATAAGAGCTAGTTAGTAATGTGCCTGAGCAATAGGCCAAGGAGTTTATAATTCATATAAGCCTCCATGTGTTTATTTGGGATTGAATGGCTGTGTGATTGGGTGGGACATAAACTTTTGTCTACAAATATTGTCCAGGTGAATTAAAAATAAATAATGAGGGAAAATAAAAATACTTGTAGGCAAAAGAATGTTGGATGAGTTATCATTAATAGATAAATGAAAATGCAAATAGGAGAGCTCAAGGAAGTATTTTTTAAAAGGGAATAGTAGGGAGTGATCTCAAGGGGGGAAGTGGGAAAAATGGAGGAGGCTCTAATTTGTCGGGGAGAGAGATAAATAGAGAAATAGGAAAGAGGAGGGTAAAATAACAGTAAGAATGTCTAAAAAATTAATAAGGATTCATACTATTTATTGTCAACCTAAAAATATCTCAAACCCACATAAGTCAGTATATAAATATACATGTACAGTTTAAATGAAGGTTTCCCCTCTGGGCTGACAGTGATCTTTCCAAGAGCTAAAGATCACCTAAGAGAAACCCCAACTCTCCACTGAGAAGCCCTCTTTTGAGTTGTTGGCCAGGGTTGCCCAAGAGACTCCCCAAATGTTACAAACTATTGCTATTGTCCTTGGCTCTTCCCCAGAGGTGGAAGGTAAGTTTCTCTTGCTGAAAATACCGTATACTTCAGACAAAGGCTCCAGAGATCCAGGCATCAGAAAGTACCACGCAAGCTTCCAAAGGAGGGAGGGAAGCAACAGTCCTACCCAGCTATGATGCCTATGAACCACAACAATAACCAGTGTGGCATGATAGTCGTAAGGGTGCAATAGTGGCTTGCGTTCCTTGCCAATAACCGACAGCTCTCTGATTGAATTTACGACTCTCAACAGGAGGGAAATTATGCCTGGTGCTGGAAACCTAGCAAACTATCCAAGGCTAGTAAAGTCGTGGGTGAAAACCCACAAGTTTACTAAGCCAGCATAATCCCTAACTACATTCTAAATATTTGTCCTTATACTTACAGATAAGTGTAGTCTCCACCCTTCATCAAGGGACTTCTCTTTGCAGCAAATGAAGACCAAAATCAATCAAAATGTAGTGTTGTAGAGTCCAGTCCCAATGGATAAATCTACAAAAACTCTTGTATCCAAGGCTCAGGGAACATTTTGGAAGAAGGAATGGAAAGACTAAGTTAGAGGATCATGGAGTTTGTTGTGAGACTGTGTCTCCTAGGAGTGTTAGAAGCTATGCTCATAAAGTCTCACCAACATCACTACCCACACATGAGTGAACAATAACAACCATAGACATGCTTCATGGACAGGGGAAAGTCCTTGAGATCTCAACTCCATACAAAGAAATAAAGAACACCAACAGTGGAAGAGTACACCAGTTGGTTGTCCAATACAGAATGGTCAGCACTGAAAACATATACACAAGTAACATTATACAGAGTGAACAGCTTATATTTAGGAATATATATATATATATATATATATATATATATATATAGTAACAATAATTAATGAAAAAAGAGATCATTGATTTGAAAGAGCAAGGATGGTTATATGGGAGGGTTTGGAAGGAGGAAAGGGAAGGGGGAACTGAAGTAATTATAATCTCAAAAATAAAAGAAATAGTTGAGAAATTAAAAGCATGCTAGAAAACATTATAACCAAAGTAGACTTAAGAAAAACATACCAATATAGGGACACTGTAATGATAAAAAATTCCATTGGTAAGAAATTGTTTCTAAACTTAAAAGCATCTAATAACATAACTTCAAATGATATAAATAACACACTTACAGAATTGTTAGAATATGATCACTACATACACTATAGAATTTAATGGTATGTCATTGATGAAGTACACTGTGCTTTAGTAAATAATGTAGCACCTTTTAACAATAGAACTAATAAACTTAATCTAACCTACATAAAAACTAACTTTATAAGCTTGTAACTCCTAAGCACTCAAACTAATAGGTTCTTCTATAATGATGTGTGCAAAAGCTTTTGCATATTTGAGGATGTAAGAAGCGTACTTGTGCATGCTCATGAATGATGGAAGAAATCATACGGAAGACAGAACCACTGGATTTGAATAGTAATATAAACACAATGTGTTGTAAATGATTTAAGGACCGGCTGCCTGGAAGACACAAAGGGGGTCGCTTCCACTTGAGAGTCTTCAATACTGATTGTAGTTAGGGCGAACTTTTTCTGGGCAAGGCTGCCTTGAATCCCTGGAATGGCCATGTCATAATGCGGATCACAGATGCAGTTTCCAGGTTGGGTGCATTGGGCAGGAAGTGCGCTCTTGTCTGTGTTTTTTTTTTTTTTTTTTTTTTTATTGTGCCATTAAGGGCATCCTTTTACCTTGAATAAGTTGCCAGAAATTTTAACTTTTCCTGATAAGCAGAGGAGTATCCCTGGGGAGAGTACCTGCGAAATAAGTGCCTTTTGAAGTGCAGCTGGGGATAAACCCAAGTTCAAAGCAATCATGCAGCC
>NW_004949122.1:3025990-3034593 GCF_000317375.1 Microtus ochrogaster | reverse complement strand
CTGGGTGGGCAGGTCGCAAACAAGGCGCCAACCCTGCTCTTTGCAGGCAGGCCCAAAGCTAGGTCTCCTGGCGCAGAAGATCAGGCCTCTGTGCTCTCTTGTCTGTGTTTTACTGGGATGAGTAGTCCAACAGTCAGTCTGCTAGAGAGCAAACGGACAGAGCAATACAGGGCGATTTCAGGATATTGGACTTTGTATTATTTTGAAATCTCACTCTAATTGTCCTGGTCAGCAAGTCTTTTGCTAAGAGAAGGGAAGGCCAGACTAGCACTAACATGGAGCAGGATGAAGTAATGGAATATAGATAGACCTGAGATCTTGGAGTTTGGAAGCTGAAAAACGGTTTGGGTGTGGCTTTCTGTCACAACACCAAAATTCTTCCTCATCTGAGTTCACAGCGGCAGGGGAGAAAGCCCTTAGGCAGTTTGCAGAGTGAACTAGAAACTGTAGCCCTCTACTATGTTTGTTATGCGGTGGACAAGACTGTCAGGAGGTTGTGGCCGTAATTTAACCAGTGACTCTGGCCTTTCAAAGTTGAAGTACGAGTAAGAAAGACCCAATGTTGGCTGATATGAAAAGATCTCACTTCCTTCTATGATGAAAAGGGGAATCTTGTGGCTACTGGTTCCCAAGCATACTCTCGTCCCTTAGTCTAGAGCACCCAGTGTCTCTGGTGAAGTCAGCCTGGTGTCCCAAACTCTGGTTTTCCTTAGAAGTCACAACTGACATGGAGTTTGTGAAACACTGGCCCAGCCAATGTTCTTAGAACAAAGTGTGAATGTTGACTTCTCGTTGTCTAGAACATCTCCTGTTACTCAATCCCAACTTCCTGACCTCCTAGAAGACGTAGATGGGTCCAATCAAGTTGGCAGTACAGCACCCCCAGAAGCACAAGACAGCAGTAGCTCTGTTAGATCAGTGATCCCTAACATTTAATTTAATAAGCATCCATCTAGGAGTGTCCATTGCAACACTTTCCTGGGCCTTTTGCCCAGAGAGTATAGATTTGCATTTGGGATGAGCTCCTTGGTGGTACAATACTGATCCAAGGTCCTCACTATGAAATTATTGTGGAAAGAAACGGAGGAGAAGCAGAGGCTGGGGGAGGAGACAATCAACAGTGGGAACCCTTCTATATTTTGGGGTAAGAGGTGAGTAAGTCTATACAAACCACAGCTGTCACTTTCCACCATCTAGAGACTGTCTGGACTTTGTTTCTGATTCTTCTCTATACAGTGAGGCTCAGAAACTAGAGGCTGAGGGTGTTAGAAAGATGGGGAAGTGAAAGGGGAGGGAGAAGGAGGAAGGACGAGAGACTCAGCATCCGGTGATGTGAAAAGTTTTCCAGGCTGCTTGGATGAGAGGTGTCGGAGAGGCTGTGGGGCAGGAGGAAAGTGATGGGAGAAGAAAGAGAATTTCTTATTTGAGTGCCATGGCCCTCAGGATGCATGACCCGAGGCAGCCCAGAGGTGTTTTGACATGTGTAAGAAGGAACTCAGAGGCTCTTTTGAAATCATCTTTTTGGATGCTGGATGGCATGTTTTTAGGGTGTGACACTGAATCTGGTCTTTGACTTCGTTAGGGTTTCAATCGTGTGACACCTGGCATGTGGGAGACAAGAGGAACTCAGATGTGGAGCCGGAATGTGGAGACGTTAGAGGGTGGATCTAAAGGCAGAGAGAAACGTAAGGGCCTTGCTAAAGATCCTGCTTGTACTGGGATTGTCTGTCTCCCCAGACCTGGGCTGCCCAGCTGCCACATGTAGCCAATTAGAATTAATTAAAAATAAAATAAAATTAAAAATCTGATCCTTTAGTTTCACTTGCCATATTCCACCGCTCAATAACTTACTGTACCACCTAATTTTATGTCAACTTGACATAGGCTAAGAGTCATCTGGGAGGAGGGAACCTCACTGAGAAAATACCTCCATGAGATTGGGTTGTAGGCAAGCCTGTGGAGCATTTTCTTAATTAGTAGCAGATGTGAGTGTACCCAGCCCATTTTTGGTGGGGCCATCTCTGATCTGGTGGTCCTGGGTTCTATAAGAAAATAGGCTGAGCAAGCCAGTAAGCAGCACCCCTCCATGGTCTCTGTATTAGTTCTCGTCTTCAGGTCCCTTCCCTGTTTGAGTTCCTGTCCTGACTTCCTTCCATGACGGACTATGGGTGTGAAAGTGTAAACCTGCTCCTCCTCAATTTGCTTTCGGTCATGGTGGTTCATCATAGCAATAACAGCCCAAACTAAGACACAAGTTGGTACCAGGATAGTGAAGTATTGCTGGGACAGACATGACATGTTGTTTTTGGGAGGACTGTGGAAGGACTTTAAACTTTGGTCTAGAAAAGCCATCCCTTGAATGTTGAGAGCTCAGTGGGCTATTATACAAAAGTGTAGAAGATAAGAGTGTTGAAAGCAATGCAGATGATGGATGCCTGGCTTATGAAGTTTCAGAGGGAAGCAAAGACTCTACTGGGCCATTGTGTGAAGACTGTGGTCTTTAGCTGGAGCTAAAGAATGGACTGATTAAGGAAAGGCCAGCATCACTGAGGTGAAATCGTCTGGGAAATGTTTCCTTAGGGTCAGCACATTCACACTGTGTTCAGAGGTGGCCATGTGAACACAACAGAGATGTGTTCAGATGCTGGTAGCCAAACTTGACCATGTGTAAGAGTCACCCGGGTAGTACTGGTTTTGAAGGCACGAAGGGGTCATGGAGAGCAGCTGAGGCTTGGCTCTGTGAGAGGCCAGGAGAGGCCATTGGTGAAGGAGCAGCTGGGGTAGCAGTCGAAGCTCCATGACTGAAGGGATTGTGGAGAAAAGTTGAGGTTTTGTACCATGAAGAGAGCCCGGGAGAGACTCCTGGTAAAAGTGCAGCCCAGTTGTGTAGAAATCCCAGCATTTTGGAGGTGCCAGTACTGACGGGCGACCACCAAGAACAGCAGCAGCAGTGGAGTGGGGTCGGTCTGAACCTAGAAGACAAGCTGCGTGTGCTGCAGAGGGCAGAGCTGGAGAAGTGACCCAAGGCCCTTGGAGGAGGCTGGAAGACAGGGAGTGAGTCCCAGATATTGAACGTTGAGTTATTTACACTGTTGGAGTTTGGTTTATTCAATTGTGACCATGCCCTGGTTCTTCCCTCTTGAAGTAAAAAAGTATTTAACTTGTTTTTGATTTTTATATGTGCCCACAGTTGACTTTAAAATTTTAAGAGAGATTTTGGATTTTAAAAGAGACTATCTTTAGTTTTAATCCCTTTCAAAAGAGATTAAACTTTTAAAGTGTTTTAATTAGTAAAGACTGGGAATTTTAAGTTTGTAATATGTTTTATATTTGTGATATTTAGTAATCTAAGATCTCGGGAATGAACAAAAAAAGAGAGAAAAAAGAAAATGTTAGAAATAAGTGTTGTGTGTCAAGTTGACAAGGGGGTCACTTGAGCTTGCTAATTTTATGGCAACTTGACACAAGTTAGAGTCATCTGAGAGGAGGGAACCCTAATGAGAAAATGCCTCAGTAGGATTAAGCTATAGGCCAGCCTTAGCCTGTAGAGCGTTTTCTTTACTATTGATTAATGGTCGAGAATTCAGCCCATTGTGTGTGGCTGGGCCCATCCCCGGGCTGGGGGTCATGGATTCTGTAAGAAAGCAGGTTGAGCAAGCCATGAGGAGCAAATCAATAAGCAACATTCTTGCCTGGCCTTCTGCCTCAGCTCTTGCCTCCCGATTCCTGCCCTGTTTGAGTTCCTGTCTTGGCTTCCCTCAGTGATGGACTATGGAGTGGAAATATTAAACCAAATAAACCCTTTTCTTCCCAGCCTGCTTTTGGTCACAGTGTTTTATCACAGCAGTAGAAACTGAAACCAAGACGCTGCCACAGCTGAGTGGTTATTGTGTGGCGTAACGTGGACACAGAACATTTCACCATCAGAGAAAGTCCTCTAGGACAATGCTAGAATTGTATTCTGTTGTCCCCTTCCCTTTGGCTTTTAGAGACAGGATTTTTCTGTAGCACAGGATAGCCTTAAACTCATGATCCTTCTGCTTCCCCCTCCCAAAGGCTGCCATTAGCCCCATTTAAAGTTATTTATTGAATAAATATTAGTCACATGCAATTAAATAAACTCCTATTGATCTCTCTGCTTTGATTTTTGGGCTAGCACTGAACTGAAAAGACACAGGGAAGTGCTTGTTCCTGATGCTGTCATGATTAGGCTATGCGCGGCTGTAGTGAAGCCTTGCTGCTTTGTGCCATGGATTCTCTTCATTTCATGTCTTTAGGAGGGACCTTTGGTCCATCATCATCTTCTTCCTGAGGCGTGTTCCAGGTCATTTTCCAAAGACTAATCCAGAGCAGCAATCCTTATTAGTGATGCCTGCTTTGGAGGAACCAACAGGGGCATGTAACAATGCCACCCAGAGGAGGCCAACTGTCAGATCCCATGCCCGCAGTGGGCAAAGGACGGAGACACAAGGACACCCAAGGCCATGAGCAATGAATGGGTTTTTATGGTACCTTTTCTTTTTTAACCTCTTGCAAAAAGCAGAAGAGCCTTCTGGGAAGAAAAAGTCAGAATGACCACAAGAGGGCACCAGTGTACCTTAAACAGCCTTTACTACCAAAAACCCCTGGCAGGTTGGCCTGCATTGCCAGGGAAAGAGAATGAATACACTTGGGAAAGGAATAGGGGGAAAATCATATTGTTACATGTAACTAGAAGGCTTAGCATATTTATGCATCTAGGGCCTCTTAAATACAGAAATCACAAGAACATTAGACAATAATAGGCAGGTAAGGGATTAGGTTGAAAATACCTCAAATACAGATGTGAATAGGTCAGTAGATTTTAAAACAGAATAAACCTCACTTCGAAGCAAGGTAGCTATGGAAACATTACCAAAATTATTCTGTTACTCCATGGCTGCTGTGGTTTCTGCAGCCTGGAAATGCTGTCAAGGGAGGGCAGAATATTATTTTCTTATAAATAATACAACACAGGATCCTATATGGAAAGTTGCAAGAAATTAGATTTCAGAGGTAGAGATGTTTCAACAAAAATACCCAGCAGCTTTAATTTGCTTTCTGATAACTTAGCTCTGGGTTTTCAGTTGTTAAGTTTCCCTCCAGTTCTGCTCGCTGCTGCAGGAAGGGAGCCAGAGAGAGATTTATCGTCACGTCTCTGGATATGTTATACACACTCGCATGCCTGCACATTTAACACGGCTGGTCGAAGTCACCCATTTTTCTAGGTACAAGCCACATGAGTGACCTATCGCTAGCATTTAAGGGTCTTATTTGTTCACGGGGGAATAGGGCTGGAACTGTTTAACATAGGGTTATTGGTTTCAGCCACTGATTCTCAGAGACCCCAGGTCAACCGCCTGGGCTCTTGAATTTCCTGGAAAATTCCAATGAGCATGTGGTGACCATGAGCCTAGCTGTTCCTTGGGTATGTTGAGAGCACAGCTGTAGGTGAGGGTGAATGCCATAGGTTCATATGGGAAGGATACACGCATGGTGAGTGGGGGGAAGAAATCATACAGTCTTGGAGATGTAACGAGGCTTATGCTGGTAGGAACTAAGAACTGAAGATGAATTTTTGATGTTATTACCAAGATATTCAGGCAGAGGTCCAAAATGCCCATATTCTGGCTTGACAATAGTATCCTTTCTCCAGAGAATAAAGTAACCTGTGTATCCAAAGGGCAATAGCACTCTGGAGTTAAATACATACTCTGGAGATTGGGATGTTTATGTGTTCAAGATCCCAACACTAAGAAGTAGGGTCTACTAGCACTCCCATCCAAACCCAAATATTGGGGTATCCATTCTGTCGTGCTGACCATATGGAGAAGAAAAATCATGAAGGCAACATACAAAGCAGGCCATGGCTTACCTGTGTAGAGAAAGAATGAAATAGAACACATGAGTTCAAAATGAAGATCAGGAGCCATTAAATATCCAGAGCATGGAGCTAGGGTAGGAGTTTGTAGAGTCAAACATGTCCTAGGGAGACAGATCTATTTCTCTTTGTCTGGAGAAGTGGGCCATGACTCTAACTCCTCTGTGGCATCCAGGCCACCTGAACAGCTTGTTGAGATATGTTATTGGACTTCACTCCACACAGTTCATGAGTTAGTAGGAGAGGGCCTGGAAATTTGCTAACAAATCCCCACGGTCCCAGGGTGGGCAAAAGGCACAGACACAGGACACTCAAGGCAATGAGCCATGAGCGTTTTTGGTAGCCTTTCAGGGCCCACACATGGAGAAGCATAGTTGTAGATCACTGTGAACAGTGAGGGTCAGGTATCCACAGGCATGAGAGGGATTTAAATTCTGTCGAGAGCAGAAACTCACCAAGGGCTATTACTTTTTTTTTTAAATTTTGATATAGTTCTTCACATATCACCTATATAACTTTAAATAAAAGATTTATGCTGAATGTGGTGGTGCAAGCCTTTAATCCTAGCACCTGGAGGCCAGAGGTAAGTGAGTCTCTGTGAGTTCAAATCCACCCTGATCTATATATTGAGTTTCAGGCTAACCGGGACTACACAGTGAGACCCTGTCCCCCTCAAAGAAAAGATCTAAGCAAAATAGTGAAATGGGCTTTGTTTGAGCATGAGTTCAGGAACATTCTGCTTTTTACATGGGTTCTGAGGATCAAACTCAGGTCACTAGATTTGTATGACAATTGTTTTTCACCCACTGAGCCATAACCCAAGCCCCAATCTTTGCATAACTCTTTGGAAAAGGATCTGCTCAGATCCATTGCCCATTTGGAAGTTGGGTTATTAGCTTTTATTAAAATTTTATTACGTGTATGTATGTGTATGTATGTGTATGTGTGTGTGTGTGTGTGTGTATGTGCGTGTGTGTGTGTGCACAGCTTTGAGAGTTAATTCTCTGCCTTGACCATATAGGTCATGGGATCAAACTCAGGTCATCAGCCTTGGAGGCAAGCTCCTTTCTCCACTGAGCCATCCTGTTGGCCCTGAGCCTTTTCACTGTTAAGCTGTAAGAGTTCCTAGTATGTTATAGGTACAAGCGCCTTATTAGAATTGCTATTTGCATATATTTTTCTATGATGTTTGAGTTGTCTTATTATTTCCTTCTTTCTTTAAATTTTTTTTTGGGGTTAGAAGTTTGAGATAGGTTTTAGTATTGAGAAATGGCTTAGAATTTTCTGTGTAGACCAGGATGGACTTAACCATGGGGAAACTCTTGCCTGTGCTTTTCAAGTGCTGGGGTTACAGGCATACCCCACCATACCAAGCTGTCTTGTATACTTTTTGATGGTGTCCTTTGAAGAACAGTTTTTTTTTTAACTGAATGTCAACACCAGGGAGGAGGGCAGAGGGTAAAAGTGGCTAATGCCTGAGTTTAGTCCCAGGAACTCATGTGGTAGATAGAGAGAGTCTACTTCCAAAAGTCATTTTCTGAATACATAAATGGTATAGCAATATGTCATATAACACACACACACACACACACACACACAGGCACGCATGTGCACACACACACGCGCACACATATGCATGCACACATACAGAGTAAATAAGTAAATGTGTTTTGAAAATTGGAGGTTGGTTTATTTTTCCTTTATCATGCATGTTTTGGTGTCATGTCTGAAAAATCATTGCCCAATCCAACATCTTTTAAAAACATTTATTTTATATGTTTTTAATATTTTGCTTGCATGTATGCCAACTGCATCCTTGGCAATCTTTAGAGGACAGAAGGAGATATCAAACCACATGGGGCTGGAGTCATGATTGTGAACTGCCCTATGAGTGCTGGAAACCAAACCCAGGCTTTCTGGAAGAGAAGTCAGTGCTCTTAACTGCTGAGCCATCACTTTAGCTCTGGTAGTCTTTAGTAAAAAGATTTATTTCTTTTAGTTTTCAGTGTATGACTGTGTTACCCACACACGTATCTATGCACCATATGTGTGCCTGTGCCCTTGGAGGCTAGACGAGGGTGACGATCCTCAGCCTGGGGTTACAGACGGTCAAAAGCTGTCATGTGTGTGCAGGGAACTAAATCTCTGTCCTCTGGAATAGCAGCAAGTGCTCTTAACCACTGAGCCATCTCTCCAGCTTGAATTTTGTAGTCTTAATGTTCACTTTTTTCTTTATTGCCAACTTGGAGCTAGCCAAGGAAGAGGCTCAATTTCATCCTTTATCATAAAAATATATCTAATCAGCACCCTTTCTGAGCTGGGAGCCTGTAAGGGTCAGGTGGCCTTTTCTCTGTCTGGTCTTGCCCTTTCTGTCAACTAGATGCCAAGGATCATGGGACTTAGAGGATAGTGTAGCCACAGATTAGAAGGAGGCTAGATCCCTGAATCAACACAGATGTGCTGGCCTAGGAATGCTTGCCTTGTTCTGTTCTGTGAGCAAGCCTATCCCTCTTTTGTATTTGAACTGTTTTATCCAGGGATATGTTTGTTTCACCTATTCAGGTTACTATAACACAAACTAAACTTGGACTAAAGATGACAAAAATAACATCTTGCCGGGCGGTGGTGGCGCACGCCTTTAATCCCAGCACTTGGGAGGCAGAGGCAGGCGGATCTCTGTGAGTTCGAGACCAGCCTGGTCTAC
>NW_004949122.1:3022632-3025875 GCF_000317375.1 Microtus ochrogaster | reverse complement strand
AACATCTTAGAAAGCTGACTTGAAGGGAGCTAAGATTGAGCAGCATGTGTGATTGGGGCTGAGAAGTTCTGCAAGGGAACGGCTTCTCCCTGGTCGTAAGCATCACACTCTAGCTTTACTGTGGCATTGGCAGTGGTGGTGAAGGGATGGGTGTGGGTGAATGTGGGGGTGTGGGCAGTGCATATGGGTCAGGGGATGGGTTACTCTCGAGTGTGTCTTTAGGAACATGTGTCCAAGTGGGCAAAAGTGATCCTTGACTCCGGGAGTGTCACCAGGTTGTTGTTGGTACTGTTGGTCCCTGGATGTGCCTATCTTCTCTGTAATGTCAATAGGCTGAGGTCAGTAGGCTCCTCCACAGATCATATGGGACCTTATTGGTTCAGTAGCATACCCATGTTTCCAGCTTACACACGAAAGATGTGTGTGTGTGTGTGTGTGTGTGTGTGTGTGTGTGTGTGTGTATGGAGGCTATGGATTGATGACAAGTGTTTTCTTCCATGACTCTCTGTTGGCTGAGGCTGTTCATTCGTTCCCAGCCACCCAGACCAGAAATCATCACTCAGAAACTATATTAATTAAATCACTGCTTGGCCCATCACTTAGGTGTTTTGTTATCTAGTTCTTATATCTTAAATTAACCCATTTCTATTATTTTATATTTTACCATGAGGTTGGTGGTTTACCAGTAAAGTTCTGGGGGCACATCTGTCTCCTCTGGTGGCTACATGGCATCTCCCTGACTCCACCTACTTTCTCTCTACATCCCTGTTTGGATTTCCAGCCTGACTTTACTCTGCTGAGCCATTGGCCACCTCTCTATCTTACTTTGAAACAGAGCTCGCATTAGCCTAGGGCTCACTGATTTGGCTAGGCTGTAGGATCAGGACGCCACAGAAATTGCCCTGCTTTGTTCCTCCAGTGCAAGGATTATGGGCATGGGCCATTGTGCCCAACTTTTTACATGGATATTAGAAGAATTTGAACTCAAGACCTTACATTTATTCAACAAGTACTATGCTGTCTGGGGTATTCCACCAGCTCCCGGAAAGATTTGTTGTTAAACAGTATAAGTTGAATTCAGTAATCTTAGAATTTATCTATAAAAACCTCTATAATCAGTCAAAGTTAGTCATTTATTCTTACACAAATCATGAATCAGGCAAAAGTGCCATCAGCTTACATTAAGAGATTATAATAGACACTCAGTTCTTACGGAGCTAGGCCTCGGTTATGAGCACTGGTGACACCCAACTTTTAGTGAAAAGAAAATTTTTTTTTATGTGAAGCATTTTTATAAAGTAGAGTGAATTTGAGGTTAATGGTACCTTCTCTGAGGGTCACATGGTTGTCTATGAAGTTAGGCTCAAACTGCTGAGAACAGAAGGTGAAAACATGCTGAGTTGGAACAAGCAAACTGGAAGGGTGGTAATAAATGGCATTGGCAGGAATGATATCATCAAACTTCTGGTAACTCAACTCCTTCCTACTGCGTGTGTGTGCATGCTTGTATGTGTATGCGTGTGTATATGTATGTATGGGTGTGTGCATGTAAATGTGTGTGTGGGAGTCAGAGAACAACTTGCAGGAATTGGTTCTCTCTATCAATTACATGGGTTCTGGGGATTGGACTCAGGTGTTAGGCTTGGTGGCCAGGACCTTCACCTGCTCAACCTTCTTGCCCTGCCTGCTGCTGGTAATTTAAAGATAAAGATTTACTTGTAATCTCAATTGGCTGTGTGTACATGGTCTCTGTTTCTTTCCCCCCATGGAGTGTTTTTTTTTTTTTAAGACAACATTTTTTTTAAACAGGCCAAGGCAGTTTCTTTATAGTCAGTCTTGTAGTCATGTTAGTTAGACTTTCTAGATGTATAGAGATATATTTCAGTTAGATAGGTGTTTAGAATATGGCATTTAAAATGTTTTAAGAATTTAGGACTTTTCATGACAATGAGACACATCTGCTTCTGGCAGCACCAATTTACTTCAAGACAACAATTTTTAAAAGTTCATTTTTGTCTCAGACAGTTATTAAAGGTGCTTATTAAAAAGATGTGAAGAGAAGCTGATGCCAAGGTAGTGATGATGGAGACTGTGGCTATTCTTCTTACTTCAGAAGTACAGGGCTGGGGCCGGTGACACAGAGCAGCCACTGGCAAAGGACTGGGATTGGATTGGTCCTCCCAGCCCTTGAGGAGTCTCTCTCCTCTCCCCTCTCTCCTCTCTCCTTCCTTCTCCTCCTACCTCTGGCTGGCTGTCTCTTTGTCTCTATCTGTTGGATTGTTGTTGCTGTAAAGGTTTTTGGAAATAACTCATAGAAAAGGTGAGCAGACGAGACATAGGAAACCCTCCTGTACTCTCTTCTCACCACCTCGGCTAAACATGTAACTGTTATCAGTGTCATGTACACTCTAATGCATCCATGCATGCACACATGTTTTCCTTCCACACAGTTTCAATGAATGTTTTATATGGCATGGCCTTTTATCTCCAGATACCTCAGGATACATCTCCTAAGGATAAGGATACCTTTAAACCATAATACAGTTATCAGTTTCATTAAGTTGAACAGTGATACAACACTTTGATCTAACCCCATCTTTTTTTTCAGTTGACCCAATAATGTCCTTTGTACTCTTCCCTGCGGCAGAGATGGATGCAGTCTAGTGTCAGACATTGCTGTGTTGTGTTTCTTTACTTTTCGCAAATCTGGAACATTTCTGTACCTTTTTATTTTCTTTGTCTTTGAAGACGTTGGCATGTTTTTTAGAAGTTAAGACGACTTCTTCCTTAAAGAATGCTCTTCATTTTGGGTTTGTCTGATGTTTCTGCGTGCTTAGATGCAAGTTATGCATTCCAGGCCTAACCTTTGAGGCACATCTGGAGGCAGAATCTGCTGCCTTTCATTGTGATGTTAGTTTTAATCACCCACCTTTAAAGAGACTCTTGCGGACCACGCGCATGCCCTGGTCCTCATTAACATCCCCTTCAGAATCGAGCAACTATCGCTGCCTGCCACTTGAACCAGTTTTTGCCCCAGTGGTTGCAAAATGATAATTTCCACCTCCAAACACTCCCACAGTTACTAGCTGGCATTTGGCATCAGCCCATGTGTTCTGCTTCTGGGAGAAAAGCAACGTTCCTCATGGAATTTTGGGAAGACAGATCCCCATGATACACACATTTGGACTCTATTTTTTTTTTTTTTTTTTTTTAACCAGGAGGCAACAGGCAGAATCGAGAGTT
>NW_004949122.1:3011876-3022157 GCF_000317375.1 Microtus ochrogaster | reverse complement strand
CTCCTTCTGTTCCTCATTGGGACTTTGGGAGCTCAGTCCAGTGTTCCAGTGTGGGTCCATCGCCAGATGAAGGTTCTTTATTTGTGGCTAGAAACCAACTATGAGTGAGTACATCCCATGTTCACAGGGGCATTAGTTCAACTATGGACTCTATTTTTGTACATAGCTATAGGATTTTACATCTGACAACCTACAAAAATAAAGGTGTTGTAGGAAAGCTCCCAACCTTGGCTCAAAATGTTGCTTTATCTAGAGACAGGCAGAGCAATGATGGTAAGTGAAGTCTTCAGAACTTACTAAATAAACAAGCAATAAACAGTAGACAATCACCTCACTATCATGGAAAGGCGAAGTGGTTCTTTGGGAAAGGTCTTTCCCTGAGTCAGATCATGTCTTTCCTTCTAGAAAAGCAGATTTTTTTGTGTGTATTTTATGTGTGTGTATGCAAACTGTATGTGTATAAATTATTGTATTTATGTAGGTGTGTGTCATGTATATATTATATGTGTGTTATATGTGTATGTGTCTTGTGTTTGTATTGTATGTATAAGGATATTGTATATTATTTATATATATAAGTGTGTGTATTGTGTATGAATGTGTATTATATGTGTGTTTTGTATATTGTATCTCTTTGTATGCTTGTGTTTATTGTATGTGTAGTGTGTGTATTATGTATATGTGTATTGTATGTGTATGTAATGTATGTGTGTATTGTATGTGTATGTAATGTATGTGTGTATTGTGTGTATTATGTATGTGTGCATTATATGTATATGTAGGTTTGTATTGCATGTGTGTGTTTGTGTATATATAGTATATATGTGTGTTTTATAAGTGTATATATGTTGTTTGTATAATGTATATTGCATGTGTATATGTGTGTGTGTATTGTAAGTATATGTGTGTATCCCATCCATAGATATCATATGGCTGGATTCTGGTCACATTCTCTTCTTGGCTGCCGGCAGTGGGGTGAGGTAGAAGGTCAGTCTCTGTCATGTAGAATAGCAAAGTGATTAGACAGAGAGACTGTTAATTAGAATGCTGACTGCCAGGGCCACCTTCTTCCTGATAAGCTAGCTATGTGAAGGCAGCTGAAATTGTAAAAAGCTAAAAAGGAACCTCGTGGACTATTTGTTGGTGTTGAAATCGCTAATGCCCTAGAGAAAGAACCAAGTGTCAGCCCCACACAGAATTTTAACTCTCAGGAGAGGCACAGTTTGGATTCTAGTTTAATTGTTGGGCAAATGCCGAGGTTGGACCAATCAGATAGGGATTACCAGTAAAGAGAATAATGAGGTCCATGTATTTCTTTAAAACCTGCTTTAAACACTGTAGCCAATTTTTATCTATGATATCATAGATGAATTAGTAGGCTTTAATAAACGACTCTATTTTCATAGAAACTGCACAACAGCATGAAAGAGCATGTGGACTTTCTTCTCTCCCGTGGAATCCTTTGTTCCAGTCTATGGTCACAGGTGCAACATGAGCAGTCAGCTGAACTCTGGTTGTGATTAAAAGCAGGGGGTTCCATATGCGTAAACTCTGAACCCCAAACCCACAGAAGAAGATGGCAAACAGTTTTGTTGAAGGAATGAGAAGTGAGAGAAGCCACAGAGCCGGCAGAAGCCCACAGGGTCAGGACAGGTGGCTCTAGAGCAGGGGAGACAACTTTAGACTTAGTCATCAATTGAAGCATTGAGGGCTTGAGTAAACCAGCCTCTTTCCTTCATACGTTTTATTCATACCACTGGGTGATTTCCTGTCATTCCCTCTCCTCTTCCTGTCATGTTCTGGCTTTTACTGTACTGTGCGTTCTTAACTTTTTAGAGGTCCCTGCTAGAAGCCTTGGAAAAATGTAAAGGGACGAAATGGGGGAAATGCCTTGGAAACAGCAGATCTACTCTGCAAAGGGCAGAGGCAAACACCACTTCAAAACCAGAATTAACTGAAGGAGAGGCAGGAGAGATGAAAACAAGGGTCAAAACACTGTGACACTGGTTTTAGACACAGTTTACCATGGCCATGCTGTGTGACCTGGGAATGTTATCTAAATTCCACAAATAACAGCCTTTGTCAGTCCTCTGTGCTGACCCTTTTGCATGCTAGGCAAGTGCTCCATAGTGAGTAACATCCCCAGGCCTCGGGTTTTTGTCATTCCTATCACAGAGCTAAAGATAATTACCTCTTTGTGCTATGAGGAGTACATTTAATAATTTACATTCAATAATTTATATGAATCTCTTGATACAGAGTGTGAAACACAGGGAGCATTAAGTAAGAGATGGCGAGTGTTCCTAGCTGTCATTGTCACACCTACTTCATTGTGCCGGGTACTGAAATCTTTACGCTGTCTTTGTCCATACTTCACAATTCTCTTTTGTACTAGCATCCATTCATCCCTCCTCCCTAGTGATTTTTGTTCACCCCTTCATTTCTGCATTCTGCATTCGCCGTGAACATGTATGCAACAGGCTCCATCCAAGCCTATACCCACTTTCTTTGCCAGATTAGCACCTCTGTTCTTTCTGTGGCTGCAGGATGAAATGATCTTTCCAAGCTTCGCTTTCATTCATGGAGGCTTGACCGAGGCCCACTTCCTCCATAGCGGTCTCTAAGATGATTCCTGCCCACTTTGGACTCTCTGAACCCCTGCTATAAACTGTTGATGTCATAGAGTTTAGGGGTGGATGATATAGATGAGAACTTCCTGTGAGGATGGAAATGCCCTATAAATATGTTGTCTAGTACAGTAACTACTAGCTGCACATGTCTATTGACTACTGGAAATGTAGCTCCTTTGATTAAAATGGAATTTAAATTTAATTTAATCTGAATGAATTAAACCTTAGCCCAGTGGATCAACCATTCATGAAGTAATTATGATGTGTTTCCATTGATTTCCCGGGGCCAACACTCATCTTCTCTTTGTGAGGTATTCCTCTGCCCATGGGAAAATCAAGAGAAGACAAAACGGAAGAACAGTGTTCAATTAAAGGGAGTTGTTTGTGAGCTCCATTGTGTTGGGGTGAATTGGAACTGGGCTGGATGCTTATTTCTGAATGTGAGCAAGCCTGAGAAGAGTATGTACCTTTAAGGAGGAGCTACATGAGCTCTGTCCTGGGGGTTATCAGGCCTTGAACTCTACATGTGGGCAAGGCCTCTTTTGGAGATCTTTGGCATGACTCTTGGGGGAGGGGATCTTTGAAATCAGTGAAGTAGCATCCCACGTGGACTGGAGCAGGCCACAGCTTGCCTTTTCTTACCTATTTTCACCCTGGGACTCAGCTCCGGCTCTTTTTTTTTTTTTTTTTTTTTTTTTTTTTTTTTTTTTTTTTTTTTTTTTGCTTTTTCGAGACAGGGTTTCTCTGTGGCTTTGGAGCTAGCTCTGTAGACCAGGCTGGTCTCGAACTCACAGAGATCCGCCTGCCTCTGCCTCCCGAGTGCTGGGATTAAAGGCGTGTGCCACCACCTCCCGGCTCAGCTCTGGCTCTTTATTTGACTCTTCAGATATACTTTTAACCCCTCCTTTGCTAGCTCGTCTTGATTCTCCAGTGTTTCTTAGTATTTCTGAAGTGATCAGGAGATAAACAGACTCCTCAAGAAGCTGAAGAACGGACACTCTTCTTAGAAGAACACAGATGACCACGTTCTTGTGGAGTTTTGCATACAGTTTTCACAAGATTACAGATCTCTTGAAGCCCAGGCTGATACCTCAAACCCTTGGGTAAGAACACTTTCTTGGTCTGGAGGGATGGCCCAGTGGTTAAGAGTGAGTGCTCGTGCAGAAGACCCGAGTTCGATTCCCAGCACCTATATTGGCGGCTCATAACTGCCTATGCCTCCAGCTCCAGGGATCCAATACCTTTCAGATGGTATCTGAGTGCACCTGTATACATACATACATACATACATACATACATACACACACACACATTCACACACATACACAATTAAAAATTAAACACAACTTAAATAAACCACTTTCTTTAGTCTGACCTTGGAAGTTTCTATGTTATTCCTTGCTCTCTCAGCACCAGCTCAGCTCTAACTAATTTTGTATTCACTGACTAGCATTTTGTTGACTGGTTCAGGGCTCTAGTTACCTTAATAACAGGAGCTGGCACTCTAAATAGCCGCGAAGAGGGCTTCAGACACTATAAATATCTACTCCTATCGGGTAGGTTATTAGATTGCCATTTTGGCTCACAAATCTTTTCCCTCATACAAAAGAGGTTTCAGAGCTTAGCTGTGTCTAGGTGGAATTATAAAATTCATGAAATAGCAGCTCTGTGTGACAGCCCCCGGACTGAGCACGCCCTCCCCCACCCCTCCTGCTAATTAGAGGTGTCTGGCCAGCGATCTGTCATGTAGTGCCATGCATATCCTCAACTGAACTTTGAGCTTGTGCTTCTTTAGCTCATTTGGACTTTTTCCCTGCTGGTACAACTTCGTTCTTTCTTCCCCACAGACGACAACTGAAGAGTTGGAGGGATGCAGCGACGACCATTTGTTGCAGAAGTCTTAGAACAGAAGCGACTGGCCCAGGTCTCAGGGCTACAGGGTGATAGGGCGGAGCTGGAAGCCAGCTGACTTCTGGTTCAGTCTGTTTCTGCTCTGTGGATGATGTGTCCTTGAGTTCTGAGTAAGAGAGCTTAGGAGGTTGAGCCTGTAGCTCATGTATTGGGAGACCTTATTTTATGCCTTAGCTATATTCTTGCAAATTTGATAATAAAGTGAATTGCAGTAAATTATATATCTTATCATGTTTTTCTAAGATTAGAACTGTATTCTTTCTGTAAAAGTTTTCGGCCTTGGGTATATACTAGGATATAATAGAAAAGGTACACGCTTAAGGGAAAAAGAATTTTCTGATGAAATATTAAAATAATGACCTGAATAAACCAACAAATATTAAAGCATGAAGTAAGAATCTTTTGTCTAGAGGAAGACAGAGTCAGTCTATTTCTTTAAATGCAATATATATATATATATATATATATATATATATTTGTAAGTAAATATCTGTTTTAAAAAGCTCAAATTTCCATTTCTTGATTAGCTTCCATTTCCCGTGATTATCTTTCACGGTCAGTATTAATTGTTTATTTAACTACCTGGGTTAGCTTGCTGCAATGTTTGCTTAGTGTCTTGTGTAAATTCTCCACCATTGAAATCATCTTTCCTGAGAGCGTTATTAAGATTATTTCTGTAAGTATGACTTTCTCTATAGTGAGGCTTCTGCAATTGGCATAGATAAACACAGGAACTGTTTGATATTTCGCTAGACATAAGACAGCATGTCTTATAATTTAATTAAAAACCTGTAAGGTGGTGTGAGGGGATTGATTCCTTCCTTCCTTCGGCATCTTGCTGTGTAGATCAGGAGGGCTTTGAATTTGTGACTCCCCTCTCTCGGACACTCACTCAGCCCCTGTCCCCTGTTCCCCAGGGCTAGAAGTATAAGCATGGCTTTTTATAAGCAGGGCTAGGAATATAAGCCATGGCATACTTGACTTGGCTAAATTCAGGGTAATTAATTTATTTGTTTATTATTTATTATTTTGAAATTTTTTTAGCTTATGAAGAATTAGATTTTACTATGGAATTTAAAAAAATAACTAACTTTGTTTTTTCCTCCACCGACACTTCTTTCTCCCTTGTTTTTTCGTGCCTCCCATCCTCAGTAGACTCTTCCTGCTTTCACACGCACGTGACCTTTGCCCACCCCACCCTCTCTTAGCACTCCTGTTTCCTCTTGCAGTCTCCTGTCTAGTTCCACAGTCTATACCTGTTCTCCCAAATCCTTCCCAACACATCCACATGTGCACACACATTAAATGTTAGGGTCCATATACGAGAGATAAATTGATTTTTTTCTGAGACTTGGTCGCTCACTCACTATATAGTCCTTCACAATTCTCTTAGTTTTCCTAAAATTTTCACTTTTCCTTTATTTTAGTATTTTAAAGTTATGTGTATGTGTGTGTGTGTGTGTGTGTGTATATATATATATATATATATATATATGTCTGTGTGAGCATGTATGTGCCTGTATGGGTGTGTGCTTGTATGCAGGTGCTCTTAGGGACAGGAGGACCCCCTGAAGTTATAGGTGGTTATAAGCTGCCCGACGTGGGTGCTGGAGAGTGAATTTGGGTCCTCTGCAAAAGCAGTATATGAGTTTAACTACTGAACAATCTCCCCAGTCCCATAACTTCATTTTTCTCAACAGCTGATTAACATTCCACTGTGTATACACACCACACTTTTATTATCCATTTATCTGTTGACGGGCATTTAGGCTGGTTCCATTTTCTTGCCATTGTGTATAGAGCAGCAATAAACACGGATGCGCAAATATCTCTGTGGCAGGTTACAGAGTCCTTTGGGCACATGCCAGGAGTGGTGGAGCTGTATCCTAGGGCAGTCTTCTTTTTACTTCTTGCATGCAATGCAGACTCTTACAAAGGAGACCCACTGTCAGCCTTCTTTTTTTTTTAATTTTTTATTTTTTTTTTATTTTTCGAGACAGGGTTTCTCTGTGGCTTTGGGGCCCTGCCCTGGAACTAGCTCTGTAGACCAGGCTGGTCTCGAACTCACAGAGATCCGCCTGCCTCTGCCTCCCGAGTGCTGGGATTAAAGGCGTGCGCCACCATCGCCCGGCTTAGCCTTCTTTAATCATTTGTCGTGATCGTTTTCCTCTGACCGACATGACCATGGTGACTGTCTTAGCCTAATCCCAGCCAGTACATTTCATTCTACAGACGATTTTAGGAGGAAAGATGAGCTTCAGAAGCAGTCTTCAAACTTCATATTAGTTCCGAATTTTAGTTTGCTTCCTCAGTAAACTTGTAACCAGAGCAGGGAGCAGGGAGCAAATGGGTGAGCTTGGAGTCCATCTTCTGTTGTTTTCCTTGCTCACTCTCTGGAAAAGGGGCTAATGAGCAGGAAAATGACCAGACACTGGATTCCAGAAGAGAGGAGAGGGCCTGCCAGGGGATCTGGCTGTATAATCATTGCATAATTGGCTCTTGTAGATCACAAGATGCTCTACAGTTTCCTGGTGTTATCTGAGTTTTCCCGGCTCCAGCACTGATGAGGAACGGGAGGAGAGAAGACAGTGTTGCTGTTGGCACGGTGGGATTTGTCCACTGGTCTGGAGAGGTGTGCCCAGAGGAGGCTCTTTGTAGAAAGCATTTGAAAACAAGTGTTGATTGGCAAACTGTAATAAACCTGTGAGTGTTTGCGGTGCAGATGCCGACACTGTTTAACCTAATGGCAAGCTGTTGTCTAAGCATCTTTCAGAGGGTAATTAAAAGGCTCCTGGATGCTCTGAAACCAATTATATTAAAATTTTCTTTGTAGGAGATGCTCAAGACTTATGTAAAAAACATGAAAAGACACAAACTGAAAAGACAGTTTCCTGCCGTGGGCAACAGAGATACCTTCAGGAAGAGGTCTCAGTTCAAGATGAGGATTTGATTATAAAGGTGGAGACCTTAAATCAGCCTTTCGCTCCTCAAGCCAGTGCTACTTTAATGACGGGGAAAAACAAGTTCACTGCTGTAAATCACCAAGTAGGAATCAATGCTGAGAGGAGTTGGAAGGCTGCTTTTTCGAGAGCGATTTTTTTAAGGTGTTAAATATTTTTAAAAAGATGTATACAATGTTCTACCCACATGTATGCCTGCACTCTGAAAGAGGGGCCCCAGATCTCATTATAGATGGTTGTGAGCCACCATGTGGTGGCTGGGAATCGAACTTAGGACCTCTGGAAGAACAGCCAGTGCTTTTAACCTCTGAACAATCTCGCCCATCCCAAGAGTGGCATTCTTTGCCTACCAGATCCAGATGTGTTTTCATGGGAGAATACAGATGTGTCAAGAGGTTCTAGTGACCATCTTCAGACCGTCTTCAACAGACTGTGTGACCCCAGACAAATCGCCGGGCACCAGCTACTTGAGATCTGTAAGGAGAAAGGAATACAGCAGGCTGAAAACAGTGGCTATGCTTTGAGAAAACGCTGCCTTGTACGACACGCCAGGATTGGCAAAAGGCGGCTGCATCCTTTAAACCTCTCATTGCTCTGACTGGAGGGAGTCATGGGAGTCTGTGGAGTGAACTAGAGAAGAAGGCGACTATCACTTTTCAGAGGACGGTGAACTTCTCAGTTGGCTCTAGGGCTTGTGCCACACAGGAGTTTGGCAGAGGCGTTTTCCTCAGTTTTATGTGTTTTTCCAATTTCTTGAGACTCTTTAGTTCTTTGACCAGAATTCATCAACAGTAGCTGTGGTCAAAGACATTAGCATGAGAATGACGTCATCATTTTTAATGGGAGTTTGAAAAAGCTTTTTTTATAAAGCAGTTTTCATTTCATAGGAAAACTGTAACGAAGACACAGGAATGTCCTAGACACCCCCACTCTCCCGCCC
Source organism: Microtus ochrogaster (assembly GCF_000317375.1). Lineage (NCBI taxonomy): Eukaryota > Metazoa > Chordata > Mammalia > Rodentia > Cricetidae > Microtus > Microtus ochrogaster. The sequence goes on along the minus strand of NW_004949122.1, from coordinate 3,013,716 downwards.
ACCCTCTGCACCAGTGACATCTCCCCAAGTGACACATGTTTGCAATAGATGAACCTTTTATTGACACATCAGGGTTACCCCCTACTTCGTACTTTACATTAGGGTCCACTCGTGGTCAAATCCACAGCAGATTTATCATGTCAGGTAAGGCACACTCAAGCATCCTGAAATAGCCACACATACCCTCTGTGTTCTGCCTGGTTGTCCCTCCTTTCCCCCTGCCTTGCAACCCCCGACCTTTCTACTGTGCACAGTTTTGCTTTTTCTAGAATGTCATAGAGTTACAACCATATACTAGGTGGCCTTTGTGGATTAATTTCTTTTTCAGTAATACGTATTTAGATCTCTCTCTCTCTCTCTCTCTCTCTCTCTCTCTCTCTCTCTCTCTGTGTGTGTGTAGTGTACATGGTCGTGTGTGGAGGCCAGAAGTTGACATCTGCTGTGTGTTCTCCTGTTGTTCTCCATATTAACTGAAACCCAGTCTCTCGATTATATCCAGAGCTTCCCAGTTCAGCGACTCAGCTTGCCTGGTGGATCCCCTGTCTCTGCCTCTTGAGAACCGGCATTGCAAATGGGCACCATGCCTGTCTGGCATTTATGTGGGCTCCAGGGATCCAAACTCTAGTCCTGCTGTTTGTGTGGCAAGCACTTCGCTCACTGAACCATCCTCCTAGCCCTGTATAGATTTCTGTACCATCAGTCACTAGATTACTTATTTTTAGTGCAGCATGGCATTCTTTTGGATATACCCATATTTTAAAGATCTGTTTCTTTACTGAAGTGCATGCCAGTCAAAGGACAATTTTCTGTTGTATCTTTATGGTGTCTTTTGTGGGATTGGCTGGGTAAGGCACGTGAGAAGGGACCTTGCATGTGTGGGGAAAACTCATATGAAGTCACTGGTTTCCCCATGAGATGGCTCTGTTGACAGCCATTCTCCGTCCATGTTCCTCCTCACAGCTGCTGTCAACATGTGCGGCGGGTGTTTCCCATCTGCCCGTGTCTTCTTTCATCATTTGTGTGTTCACGTCACAAGTATTCTATCTCTTAGCTAAGTTTATTTTTAAGAATTGTCTTCCTTTTGATGATGGTTTGGAATTTTCTTGGTTTCCTTTTCAGGCAGATGATTGTTAGTGCATTGAAGCACAGTTTTTTTTTGTGTTGATTTTGTGTCCAGCAGCTTCATTGAGTAATGTTTTTAGTTCTAGCTAATTAATTTCTTCTAGCACCCTTTCTTATTCTCCTTTTCTTTTTTGGCAGAGTCTTCCCATCTAGTCTAGGTTGGCTTTGAATTTGGGACCCTCTTTGCCTCGGTTTCTAACCATTGGGAGGACAAGTGTGCACCACCGTGCTTGGCTGCATCATGGTATTATTATTATTTTTTTTTAAGTTGGAGTCTTTCTATACTTAATGTCTGTCATGCCTGTCAACAGGAGCATTTTATTTCTGTTCCAGCTTGGGTGCCCTTTTATTTCCTTTTCTTGATGAATTGCTGAGGCTAAACTTCTACTACTACTACATTGAATAAAAGTTGACTTGCCTTTGTCCTGATCTTAGGGAAAATACTCAGTTTTCCCCCATGGAGCGTTGTTGTTGGTGTCTGTGGGGTCTTCACATAGTGACTTCTGTGGCACTGAGAGACTCAGTTTCTGGTTTGTTAAGCTATTGAAATGAAAGTCTTTATGTTGTACTTGTCTTATGCCTGTTGGAAGGTTCACGCGACTTTTCATTTTTATGATAAAAGTGTCTGCATTCTAAGTATAAAACCCATTTTGTTGAAATAAGAGCGGCGGAGCTGCGTCCCCAGCACCCTGCCGCCCGCATGGCTAGCTTTATACCC
>NW_004949122.1:2993180-3009105 GCF_000317375.1 Microtus ochrogaster | reverse complement strand
CAGCATCCTGTTCTGTTTTCTCCGCCTACCTAAGGGTTGGCCTATGAAATGGGCCTAGGCAGTTTCTTTATTAATAAGAAATCATTCCCACATCACCATTTGATGACAATGTATGCTTCTATTAGTGTGCTATTGGGTTTGGTTTATTAGCATTTGTTGAGATTTTTTTGGCATCTATATTTATCAGGAATTAATCCAGTGGTATCTTTTAAAGGTTTTTTAAAATTATTTTTTTAGATTCACGTCTAAAGCAGTAGGCATCACCATGGCGACTTTATACACGTGTGTCATTGTACTTTGTTCCCATTTGTTCACCTTCGCCATTGCCCCGGTCCACTCTCCCTCCCTGCAGGATCTTCCCTTTCTTTTCTTGGTCAGACATCTTGTGCTGTCTTATCACTCATACTCCATTGCCATCTGTATTTCTTCCTCCTCTTAACATCTCCACCCTTCTTGTGATACCTGTTCCAGTGTTGGGACCCCCACAAGTATAAATTCATATACAAATAAAAGTTTGGATCTTACATATGCAAGAAAAAATTTATTATTTGTCTTTCTGAGTATGGAGTATCTACTTAACATAGTGATTTCTAGTTGCATCCAGTTTCCACACAAATTTTTATGATTTCTTTCTTTCTTTTTTTTTTTTTTTGATTTTCGAGAAAGGGTTTCTCCGAAGCATTTTGGTTCCTGTCCTGGAACTAGCTCTTGTAGACCAGGCTGGCCTCGAACTCACAGAGATCCACCTGCCTCTGCCTCCCAAGTGCTGGGGGATTAAAGGCGTGCGCCACCACTGCCCGGCATGATTTCATTTTTATAGATGTATAAATTCCATTGTGTATGTTTCTACATTTTATTTACCCAGTCATCTGATGATGGACTCCTAGACGGATTTCATTCTCTGGCTATTGTGATTAGTACAGCAGTAAACACAGGCGTGCAAATATCTTTATAGGGTGCTGTGTGGAGTCTTTAGATACGTATCCAAAGTGGTATAACTGGGCCCTTTGCGAGTTCTACTTTCAGGGTTTTGAGGGTCCTCCATACTAGTTTCCATAGTAGCCATGCGAGTTTGTCTTCTTACCAGCAGTGAATAGGGCTCCTTCTTCCTCCTTCAGCAATTTCTTGTCATTTTCTTTCTTGGTGATGGGGACAGACGGAATCTGAGACAGTTTCAGATGCTGAGCCCCTTTCCCAGTATGTATTGGTCATCAGTATTTCTCCTTTCAAGAACTATTTATTATTTTTTAGCCCATTTATTGGTTAAATGATTTCATTTTTTATGTGTGCTTCAACTTTGAAGTTGTTTGTATATCTTAGATATCACACCATCATCTGATGTGTACTTTGCGAAGACTTTCTCCATTCTATAAGCTGTCCTCACTCTGGTGGTTTCTATTTCTCTCTCTCTCTCTTTATATATTTTTTAAAAGAAACAAACCGTCTTTTTTCATTTTACTTACCAATCCCAATTCCCACTCCCTCCTCTCCTCCCATTCCCTCAACTTTCCCCCCAACCTCCTCCCCATTTGCTCCCCAGAGAGGGCAAGGCACATTGTTCTGAGGAAGGACCAGAGCCCTCCCCACTGTGTCCAGGCTGAGCAAAGTATCCATCCAAAGAGAATGAGTTCCAAAAGCCAGTACAAGCATCAGGGGCAAACCCCGGTGCCACTGCCAGTGTTTCTGCAGTCTTCCCCAGTCATACAATTGTTACCCCATTCAGAGGGTCTAGCTTGGTCCTATGCTAGTTCCTTCCCTGTCTGGTCAGAGTTGGTGGGCTCCTATTAGCTGGGGTAAGGTGTTTCAGTGGTTTCTTATTGTGTAGTTTAGAAGTACATTAGTTTCATGGAATAGCCTTTGCCAATTCTGGTGCTGTGGGATCTTTGATTATGTTTGAATGTTGAAATCTTTTTTCTAGGTTTTCCTTTAACATTTTCAAAGTTTCAGTTAAAATTAAAATTACATTAAAATTTTTGGTCCACTTTAATTGTTTTTTTTCCCAGGGTGAGAGATGTGGATCTCATTTCATTCATCCACGTTTGTTTTAGAGGCCATCTTTTCTCCAGTGTATGCTTTTGACAGCTTTGCCAAAATTTTGGTTGCTGTGTGGGTTTATTTTTGGGTCCTCTATTCTATTCCACTGGCCAACAGGTCTGTTTTTATGCTAGCACCATCTGTTTTTGTTACTATGATTCTATATGTAACTTGAGGTTGAATATTATGATACTTCTAGAGTTGTTTCTGTTTTTTTTTTTTTTGCTATGAATTACTTTGGCTCTCTAGAGTATTCTGTGCTTCTATATAAATTTTAGGATTCTTTTTCTACATCTGTGAAGAATGTCATTGGGATTTTGGTGGCAATTGTATTGAATTATCAATTCTTTCTGTGATTTAAACATTTTTACAGTATTAATTCTACCACTCTACAAAGATGGGAGATGTTTCTATCTCCTAATTTCTTCTTCAATTTCTTTTCTTATTTAGTTTTATTCATAATCATAAACTTAACTCCGCAATCCAACTAGACTGGGAGGGGAATGAGGAAAATATGGAACCCAAAGGACTTCAGTGAGAGCAGAGATTATAGGGTATTGTGAGTACATGGGGTGCGATGCTCTCCTGAGCTACAGAAGGAATGGTCTGGTGGGTAAGATGCTCACAGGTCGAAAGAATTAGAGTTGTCCAGTTGTCCACAGTCGGAAATGGGGATCTTCTTGCTGGTCTTGTTGTTCCTGGACCCAAAACACTCCGCGGCCTCCACGATGCTCATGCCTTTTTCCACCTTCCCAAAGACCATGTTTTGCCATCCAGCCACTCCGTTTTGGCAGTGCAGATAAGAAACAAAAACAATAAAAAACAGAAATGTGGGAACCATTTGTGTTTGGCCAGCACTGACCATGAACAAGATGCCAGGACCTGTACCCTTCAGGATGAAGTTCTCATCCTCAAATATTTCCCCAAAGATGGACCTGCCTCCAGTGTCATATGGTATGTGAAGTCACCGCCCTGGCACATGAATCTGTAATGAGTATGAGAAAGGATGAAACATTATATCCAAATCCTTTCTTTCCCATGCTCAGAGCACAGAAGTTTTCTGCTGTCTTTGGAACTTTGTCTTTAAGCAGCTCGGAGGAGATGCAGCTCAAGGGCTTGCCATCAGCCGAGGTGCCGCAGACCATGGGGCTGACCATGGCTGCAGGAAGTGGTGACAGGGGACAGTGGCATTTGTTCTTCTTCAAGTTCTTGCTCTCTGCAGCTGCCTGTCTGGGACTCCCCTCACTGTGGGGTGTGGCAGTGAACAGAGACGCCTTGACTTGTGGATGTGACTTCTTGATCTTAGGCTTCTGAGATACTCAAGTTTTAGGCAATAGATTTTTCTCTTGGGATGACACTCAGCTGTTCTCTGAAGCATATAGCTTGACACATAGTGCTGGAGGAGACAGGGTCTCACAAAAGCCCAGATTGGATTTGAGACTCACTGGGGTTGCGGGCCTGTCCTGAGCATAGGACTGCCTGCTTTCCCTTAGGAGCAACTGTTTCCTCTCCCACTCGGGGGAGCCGTGCCAACAAGGCTCCTCTGCATCACGTCCCACTCTCTTTCTTGTTCTGATCCCTTCTTCGTGGGTTTCTTTCTGCGGAAGCTCTTCCTCTGTGTCTGTCTTTTGCCAGCTCACACACTGGCAGCCTCTATCTGCCACCTACCCAGAAGTCTGCTGTAGTCATCATCAGCTTTTTATCAACAGTGTCATGCTGACGTGTAGAATGAGTTTGTAACTGTTTTGTTTTATTTTTTTTTCCTCTTGAGTTTCTTTTAGCCTATCCAGTTTGATGCCATTTATTTGCTTATAGCATTGTTCTCTTATGATCCTATTTACATCAATTATAATGTCTTTTTTCTGGACATCATTTGATTCTCTTCCCTTAATTTAGTTAAATATTTGCCAGTTTGTTTATATTCCTCCCAAAACTTTTAACTTCATTGTTTTTTTCTACTGTTTTTGTTAATTTGTTTAGGATTTCTTTTTTTCCTGCTAACTTTAGCCTTAGTTTACTCTTCCCTTAAAAATTTTTCCTTAATTTATTGTTAGGTTGCTTGAGCCCATGTTTGAGAGAATGAGAGAGAGTAGGGGGAGTGTGCACACGTGCTTATGTGTAGGTAGATGAGAGAGAGTGGGGGAGTGTGTGCACATGTTTATGTGTAGGTAGATGAGGGAGAGAGAGTGTGTGTGCGCACACATGTTTATGTGTAGGTGGATGAGCGAGAGTGGGGGGAGTGTGCGCACATGTTTATGTGTAGGTAGATGAGAGAGAGTGGGGGAGTGTGCGCACATGTTTATGTGTAGGTAGATGAGCGAGAATGGGGGGAGTGTGTGCACACATGTTTATGTGTAGGTGGATGAGAGAGAGTGGGGGAGTGTGTGCACACATGCTTATGTGTAGGTAGATGAGAGAGAGTCGGGGGAGTGTGCACACATGCTTATGTGTGTAGGCAGTTACTGCAACAACCCTTTTTCTTACTGCTCCTGTGATTTTTAATGATGTGTTTTCATTTTCATTGGTCTCCATGCATTTTCTGATTTCATTCTTTATTTCTCCTTTGACCCAGTGGTTGTTCTCAAATGTGTTGTTTAATTCACTCATGTTTGTAAAGTTTCCGGGTTTCCGTTGGCTGTTGGTTTCAGTTTCACTCTGTTGTGATCTGGAAAGATACTTGAAATGATCTCTGTCTTCTTTAACACTTGTTTTGTGACCTAATACGTGGTCTGTCCTGAAGTATGTTCAGTGAGCGAATCAGGAGGATGTGTATTCTTCTCCTCTGTGGTGGAATATGTTCAAATCTCTTAAGTTCATTGTCTATAGGACTGTTTGGCTCCTCTTTTTTTTTTTAAATTGATATCTGAAGGATGTTATAACCATTATTGAAAGTAGGGTGTTGAAGTAAGTATCTTACTGTTGTTATCCTAATATCTATTGGTCCTTCAGTTCTATCAAGGCTTGTATTTTTAATGCCCTCCTTTGATACATACTCAAGGTAGACAATATATCACTACAGACGTTCTTTCTTTGTCTCTTGTGATTAGTTTTTGTTTGAACTTACTTTTTTTTTACTTGAGGTAAATATAGCTACTCCCCTTTGTTCTGGTTACCATTATGTGAAGTGTCTTTTCCCATTCCTTTCCTTTAAGCCTATGTGTTTCTTTAAAGCTAGAGTGTACTTCCTGTAGACTGTGTGTAGCTAGACCTTCCCTTCACATTCTATTAACTACTTTATGTCTCTCTCACCCCAACCTCTACTCTGTGTGGAAACACACCTCAGGACTCCACCCATCTCTAAGCAGTGTGTAAGCATGTCTGCCACACCAATCTGCATGTCTTCACATTGGCAGATAAAAACATTTTCTATGGGGCCATCACAGGGGCCTGGGCATCTCTGGGAGCCTGAGCTGGAGCAGGAGCCTGGGTCTGAATTGTATTTGCAACCTCAGCCTTGATTTGGCCTTTGATTTTGATTGTCTGAGCCAGGGACCCTTGGCCGTGTAGCCACAAACCTGCTTCCCAGTGTTAGAATGGGTGTTTCAGTGAAAGCAAGCCAGCAAAGCTTACAGTTGGGGCCCTTGTGAGATTTATCGGCGTAATCGGGATTTCTTGATTTTATTTCTGTGTCATTTTCAGGATTAGCTGTGTGTGATGTGGTTTTCAAACTTATGTGCACGCATGCACACACATGCGTGCACACACTCACACACAAACAAAATTGTAGAGACATCAATGACATGCTATTACAAAAAGTGAAAATCAGTATTCCAGAAAGCAGCACAGGTTTGCTACTGTTGCTGGGCCCAGGATGATCCGAGTTTATTAGCTTCTCCATCATCCCCGGGAAGGAAATCCTCCGAGTCATACCATTACAGTTCTGATACAGCACAGTGACAGTAAAGACCACAAAGCAAGGAAAGATGTGTTATAGCCATACGGCAATGATATTTTTTGGCAAATTTCAAAAATGAAAAATGATTGTTTTATGTGTGTGGGTGTTTTGTCCGCCTGAATGTCTGTGCACGATGTGAGTGCTTGATGCCTGTAGAGGTCGGAAGAGAGCATTGGATCCCCTGTAACTGAAGTTACAGATGGTTGTGAGTCACCATGTGGCTGCTGGGTAGCAAACCTTCATCCTCTGGGAGAGCAGCCAGTGCCCTTACTCTTAAAGAGCCATCTCTTTAGGTCCATCTTTATGTCACAACATATGGTTGGGTGATTGTTTAGGACCAGAACATATTGCCTAACAAAGTCATAGTGAAAAAAAAAAGGTAGGTAAGGGTACAGGTAGACAGGAGAGAATACTGGATATATCTGTCCCAGTTATTCTAGGTAGGTCTGGCTGACGAATATAGAGAAGGTTAAGGAAAACAAAGCTAAGCGAAGGGGTTAAGGAAATGGTGCATCATGATGAATGTTCCTCCACGGGGTTAAGGTCATGGCTAGAAAAAAAGACAAAGGCAGTGACAGTCCTCTGGGTGTTCACACCCACAGCGGTCCTGGTGAACAGATGGAAGGAAGGATGACTGAAAGAATGAACGAATATTGTCAATACACACCTACGTCTATGAACGTGCAAGGATGGGTGGATTCAGAGTTATTAATATAAACAGTTGCGGTGGCAACTGTATATCCTAGTGTTGGTCCTATTTTAGAAACCAACTTCAAAATCTATTTCAAAATGTTATTCTAAATCCTGTGTCCATCCTCCTTTGCATTCCTTTAAGGAATCACGTCTGTTGCTTACGGTTTATTACTTTTAAACATATGGGAATACATCTGATAGCTGTCCACTTCTCCCTAGAGTTAGTAAACAGATTGGGACCAGAAACACAATAATGTCCTCACTGTGTCATTGACCTTGTGCAGGCATTGACCTTGGGCAGGCTCTTCAAGGTCAATGATGTGGGTTGGATTTCTGTCAGGATTGACTTGTTTTCTGCAAGAGCTAGGTCTCCCGCCTGATAACATTTGTAATCTTTTCTTACTATCTAGCCTGCTGTAAAATTACTAGTACAGCTTCCCCAGGCAATGACTTTGTGATTTCCTATTTTTTTTATTGATCAATAAACAGTTTTAAACCAAAATCCCCACAGTGAGAATAGAAACTTATTTGGTACTTGTAACTACCTGCCTTGGAGAAGAAAGAGGGATTGGAAAGATAAGAGCCTCAGGCATCTGCTGCCTTCTTGATGCCAACACTGCTAGATGAAATTAACAAGACGTGTGTCTACACTATGCTGAATAACCTTGCTTCCCATGGAATCAGCCCACTGTGTCCATGACCTCTGGATGTAAGCATCGTCTTCTATAGATTCAGGGGGTGGGCTTCGGGCTGTAGCATGCACCACTATCTTCATAATGCTATGCACAGTGCTTGGAACAGACTCACTACCCAAGAACTAAGAACTATCTGTTCAATAGGTGATTGAATAAATAATGTGGCTTCTGGGCTGAAGCCTAACGGGGTGAATTTATTTACGTGTCACAATGGGGTTGTTTTCTAGTAATTTCCTTGAAGAGGAGATACACTGAGCCCTGTGTTCTCTACTTCCCCAACATCAAGCTTATAAATTATAAGCATAAAGATCCTGTCGTTACTAATGATCCTGCCCCTAGTGGTTACACTTTCCAGTATCTTTTTCTTTTTGCTTTGTTTCTGTGTACATAGACTTTAAAAAATAAATTTCGAAAGCAAAGCAATATTCTTAGAAAAACCAAATCAGTAGGCCAGTGGATGATTCGTGGTTTAAACTCAGCATTCCACATGGGCCTATTTGAAAGCCAAGGGGACCGTCTCTTATTTGTTGATCTCATCTTTTAGTCAAGGAACATTTAGAGACAGGATACAAAGAATCATATTTTAAATAACATTGCATCATTTCGTCTTTCTGATAGGAAATGTCAAGAAGCACTCACCTCCTGGTTTTCTTATTTCCCATGGTGGCATGGGCTGACCAACTCCTATCTGTGCAATGGTCATGACCAGAGCTGGGAAATTCAGTGATGACCAGGGCAGGATCTCAGAATGAAAGGAAGAATAGAATTAGTTCGTAGTTCACTAAAGCGAGAAGTTCTTTCCACCTCGTGTGTGTGTGTGTGTGTGTGTGTGTGTGTGTGTGTGTGTGTGTGAACCTATGCTATAGAATGTATGTGAAGGGTGGAGGACAGCTCTCAGGACTAAGTCTCTAGAGATTTTTCGGTCTTTGTTTCCCGTCTTGCCTTAGACATGTTGGAATTACAGATGAATGCCACCACTTCTGGTTTGTGCACTCTGGGGTTCTGATATCAGGTTGTCAGGCTTGTGTGGCAAGCTCTCTCACCCACAGAACCATTGTCCTGACCTCACAAATCTTTTAAATAATAATGAAAAATCCCCTTATTTACTAAGCCCGGACTTGGAGGCACTGAAACCCAAAGGAAGTTTTTATTTTTTGTTGTCCATTTTCTATATAAGGAAATTGAAGTCAAGCTCAAGACTGAGGTCAGAGGAGTCCTAACTCCAATCTGAATCCCAGCTGTGAGTGCTGCCTACTGCTGTGCTGTCCTAACCTATCCTAGATGATCAGGCCTCACAACCCCTTTGCTATCCTCCCTAGGACACCCACAGGAAATAAATGTGTCCAGCACTGGTGGGAGCCTAAGTAGATGTTTCCTCTAGTACCTTCTCTGGCTCATTTTCTCACCTTCAGGTTGCCTGGCTACTTGGGTCCTTCCCAGGACACTGACAAGGCATGGGGTGTAGTTGGATGTGCAATTCACTACCATGGGGTTCTAGATATAGCTTGACATCCGGAAGGCTGCCCAGTGCCCATTGGCTCCATTTGTGATGCTCCAGATCGGCAGACCTCAGTGGCAGTGTGGCACAAAGCCTTTCACAGTCGATGAAAACCCTGTCCTTTTCAAAATGTCCCAGTGAGCCAAAATAACTCATATTTCCCACATAACATTTGAGCAGATTTATGCCCCTTTAAGAACACATGTGGTGTAAAAAGATGAAGGGAGAGAGGGCCTAAAGTTTTACATATGGTAGCAAGGTAATCCTAGCCGAGTTGGCTTCTCTCTGGAGAGAGGCTGCGGGGTATAATTAGCGCAGTGCTAGCCATCCCAACAGATCTGTATTTGAGCAAATTGTGGCTAAGATAAAATTGGAACCAAGGCTAAATTTATCAATAACAAGATTTTTTTTTTAAAGAAGAAAAGACAAATGAATTTGAAGTTTTTCCTTGTTTGTTTTAATGTCCAGAACATTTCCTAGCTGACTCAGGCCACAGCTTTGGTGGATTTTTCTTTTTTTTATTTATTTTGCAGTTAATTGGATTTCCAGGTTTTGCAGCCAGTCACGACAATTGATCCCTGAAAAGATGGATTTATTGCTTAGCCAGGCAGAATTCTGACAATCTTCAGAGGATGGAAAATAAAAGAAAACAGCCCAGACATAGAGTGCTATGGGTCATCATTGGGTCAGACCAGCAGGATATGTTACAGCTGGCAGGTTTATGCTGGAACTTGAGCACAAGCAATCTTCTTGCTAAATGGGCAGCACCAGAGCCCAGTGGAATATTTTGTAGGATACTGTCAGTGATTCATGTTTAGGAGGAAGTGGACCTCAGGATGACACTCTGAGGCAGATGTCAAATCCCAGACAGGTTGGACCTGCGAGGAAAGAATTGGCTAAACTTGAAACAGCTCTCACCTCTGTTATCTATAGCTAGAGCAGAACCTTATTTTGCCTGGTGAGTGGTTCTCTTCAAATGCTATACAGGCTCAGCAGGCAGAAACAAGCCCTTGGCTACTCTTTGTAGAGGGTTCTAGAAATTTTTTAGTGAAAAGCAGTAGCAGAACGTTGCACTCAGTTTGCAAATATCCAACAGCTATTGTAACCGGTCATCCACCTGCATCATCCTTCCATCCATGCAATTTTTTTAATTGAGTCCTTACTATATGTTTTGCATTATACTTGGTCCAGGAAAGAAAGAAACAAAGAAGAAGAAAATAGTTCCAGTCCATGTGGTGTTTGTAGTCTGTTGGGCAAATGGTTTAGAAGCCCAGGAAAGAAGTTTAGGTAGTTCTAAGAATAACATAGGTAGATCGGCCCTCACCTGGGAGCTGGAATGATCTGTCCTCATCTGGGAGCTGGAAGGATCTGCTCTGATCTGGGAGTTGCTTTCTAGGAAGAAATATTGCAAACTAACACCGAGAGACAGAGTATACAAATGGTCAATATAGAGAACTCTGACCCATTCTCTACTCATTAGCCTAGAAAGCCCAGCAATGACCAGGACTCAATTAGTAGCTAAAAGCATTCCCATTTTTTCCCTTACTTCCAATTTACCATCAAATAGAGAACACCAAACATCTACCCCAGCCAATCCCTTAGCACCCTTCCTGTGGTCCACCCCATTCAGCTAGCCTCTCTGCAACAGTCTCCATTTGAGACAGAGCCAAAGTCTTCCTTTATTCCACCATAAAGGCTCCTTCCTCCCCTGCCAGCCTCTGTCTGCCAGAACTAAGCAACAGTGGCTGCCTTGCTATAACAGGTTTGGAATAAATGAATTTTGTTCTTCCTTGTCTGGTCTTCATTTATCCCGCAGACCTGAACGGTGAGAACGCATAGGTCAGACAGTGGTGGGGAAAGAGTGTTCTAGGAGGTAGAGCAGCATATACAAAGACTCTGGGGCAAGAAAGGCGAGGATGCGTCCTACAATCTGAAGAGCTGAGTGTGGCTAGAATGAGGAAAGCAAGAAGAGACTCTGGCATAAGATGTAGCTGGGACCAAGGCGTTGGCGAGGGTAAGCCTGGGATTATGCATTCATACGAGTTGGGTTGGGAGGGTCTGGCCATTATCCTAATTAGAGCCTTGCTTTGGGTGGTGTCTGGCACTTTTCCTTTGAAATCATTTGCTTCCATCATGATTGTTTTCGTTCCTGTCTGTGGCTCCTAATGTGAGCTGCCTCTTTTCTTATTTTCTACATACAGAAAAATGTACCTCGTTATGTATGAGTCTTACTCCTTGCCAGGGCTGGCTCTTCTGGCCTCTTGGGAGCTGGTGAGGTAAGCTTTGGCTTCCCCAAACCTCCCCCTCAGGGAGGAGCTCTCTCCTCTTCGTTGCCTGGGATGCGGAGGTGACTTTGGATTATGTTGTCCTTTTGAATCATGTGTACCAGGATGATAGGATGACCAGAAAGAATAACATAAGGATGGGACTGAGGGGTGCTCCTTACTTCTGCAAATCATGAAGAGAGAGATTTATCTTCTTCAAGAGTCTTTCATTTCTCTTTCTGTGACCACAGATGACCTATATCCAACCCAGCAGTTCTCAAAGTGTGATCCACCCCTGGGGATCTCTGCTACCTTTTCACAGAGTCCACAAGGCCAGCACTATTTTCATAAATGTGTTAGAAGTCTGTTTCCCCTGTCACTCTCATTTTTTTACCAGTGGATACTTAAGATTTTCAGAGACGACACAGACGGACTGCAAAAGTATGGCCATTTCCTATGAAGCCAGGCATTGAGAAGCCTTGTAGAGACTCAAAGCAATGTGGTGCCTCTCAACAAAAGTGTTTTCGAAGGTAAAATTATTTCAAATACTTTTTGTTTTATGATTATTTCATTATCTCTGTGTATCTATGTGGATACATGTTTGTATGTGCGTATGCGCACATGTGTATGTGTACATATCCGTATGCACGCCTGTGAAGACTGGAGGTCAATGTTGTGTATTATCTCAATTGCTGTTCATCTTAACTTTTGAAACAGGGTCTCTCATTAGACTTGGAGCTCACCAAGTACACCAGGCTAGGCAGCCAGCAAGTCCCAGGAATCCTCCTGTCTCTGCCCACACCACTTGGGATTGGAGGCACATGTCCAATTTTGAATGTGCTGGGAATCTGAACTCAGGTTCACATGCTTGTACAGCAAGCACTTTAATGGCTGAGCCATTTCCCAAGCTCCATGATATTTTAAAATTAGTGAAGCAAGCCGGGCGGTGGTGGCACACGCCTTTAATCCCAGCACTTGGGAGGCAGAGGCAGGCGGATCTCTGTGAGTTCGAGACCAGCCTGGTCTACAGAGCTAGTTCCAGGATAGGCTCCAAAGCCACAGAGAAACCCTGTCTCGAAAAACCAAAAAAAAAAAAAATTAGTGAAGCAATTAGTAATTCTTTCCATTTCAGTTTCATACAGTAAATGTGGAAAGTTGTAGGTCATATACAAAAAAGCACTTTTGGGGTTATCATTTTTAAAGGGCTTAAAGAAGTTCTAAGATCAAAACATTTTGAGGACCATCATTTAACTAATACAGGCAGCCAGGCTTTCTCGCTGATCTTCAGCCACCAGCTCTAAGGCCCACGCACGTGCTGATTTCTGAATCAGCTGTATGCACCTTTCTTCTACCGCACCAGTCCTTGGTTCTCATCTGATCTGGTTCTGCATGGTCCTCCAGGAATTGGCTTCAGTTCACAGAATCCTAATCCACTGGATGTGTCTTCCTTCTCTGTCCTTCACTGGTTTACTTAGTCATGGAGCCTCAACCGTGATAGATCCAGCACTGTGTTCCACGTGAGAGCCCAGCTTTGGCATGGCTCACAGCGCTATGGTGGAGAGAGGCTGTTAATGGTCAGTAGGACGTGACACTCACCAGCACGATAGTGGGTCACATGGCACAAAAATGAAATACAGCATGACAAAATGCTCTTTGGAGATGTGGGACCAGAAGACAAAGGAGTTTCAAAGACAGATATGACTGAGCGAATCTTAAAAAGAAGCATGATTTTATTGAGTGTGGATTTAAGTGGGCGGAAAGGCACACAGGTAAGAATATAATGTGGGTGGAGGCACTGTAATTTTATAGGACAGAGTGATTTTGGGGAAAAATCTAAGTGGTTCGTTATGTAATAAGAAACTGAAAAGAGACAGAAGTCATTAATCCATGATAAACAATTTGCTGTCTATTTTGAGGGCGGTGGCAAACCATGAAATAGTTTAATGTTTCCTAATTCAATTGTACTAGGCTTGAGGGCTGCACTATGGATCTTTCAACCTATTTAGGGTGGTGCTCATTCGCCCTCCAGGAGATGCTGCGGTTTTAGGGTATGTCTAGGGAGCATCCTTTATCAGACTCATAGTTTGTAAGTAACTCTTATTCTTTTTTTTTTTATTTCTGTGAGGAGAGAAGGGAAAAGTGGTTCTGAGTACAAACAGCAAAGTGTATTTCCTTCACACTCATCTGTTTGCATGGACCACAGGCACTGGTGTCTAAGGGAAGAAGGGCACTATAAATTACAGCTGTTTTCCTTTGCAATTATAACTGTTATGTTTCCTTCTAAGTCTTTATGATTGTAATTAATTGTGAGTGCTTTGGACCCCTTTAGCTAGGCACTTTTACTCACGCTGCTATGCCATTTTACCTCACCCTTTCGGAATTCCCATCAGGGAAGTCACGTGTTACCCCACCTTTCATGAATAAGACACTGAGTCACAAGGTACAGAGAATTTATTAGGCTGTAATCAGTACCCTGAAGCCACACTTTCAATTGTGACCATACAGTGCTTCTGTCACTAGTAGGGAACACCATAAAACAGGAGTTGGAGGTCCTGGAAGGCCAAGTTCATTGCTATGACAGTTTCCTCTGCTCCCTGAGACAGCAAGGCTAGAGCACCCTGTGTTAGAAGCCTCAGCAGCTGTGGCATTGTAGGCAGAGTTTCTCTGTGTCCAAGCAGCCACCTCCAAAAAACCGGGCTGAGACTTATTATTAACTCTCAATGCTCAACTAATAGCTCAGACTTGTAACTAGCTAACTCTTACACTTTAAATTAACCCATATTTCTTATCTATACTCTGCCATGTGACTTGTTACCTTAGTATGGCAAGTTCATCTCTCTGTGTCTCCTCTCAATTCTTTGAGATGTCCTTTCTTCTTTATGCTCTCTTTTGTCTGCAAGTCTCACCTAACTTTTGCTGTCCAACTTTTGGCCAGTCAGGGGATAGTCCACATCGTATCACCTGAGAAATAGCTACAAAGGCAAATCCTCAGGCTGCTCCGAACCCTTAAATCAGGTCTGTGTCAAGGCTCTGCAAACCATTTTTACAAGGTCTGCAGCGATTCGTGTGTATGTCAAAGTTTGAGAGCTGTTGAGTCTGACTAAATCCCTGCATGGAGCATGAGGACTGAAGATGGTGAAAGTCAGGCCAGAAAAGACTGAAAACCAAGTGTCTATTTCCAAGGTTGTTGCCATCCCCAGAGTAAGAAATCAGAATCTGGATCTCATCAAGAAAGCAAACAGCAACAAATACTGGTGAGGATGTGGGCAGAAGGAAGCCTTATACACTATTGGTAGTGAAAGAAACCAGATCAACCATTATGGAAATCAGCGTAGAGTTACCATGTGATTCTGCTCTTGTAGTCAGGAGGCTGCTTGTTCGTTCCAGCTGCCCAAACCCCTGCAATATTGTTTAGCTAATCACTTAAGCATATTGCTAGCTAGCTCCTATATCTTTGGTTAACCCATTTTTATTATTTTGTATTTTACCATGAGTGTTGTGGCCTACCGGCAAGGTTCTGGCTGACAGCTCATGTCTTTCTTGTCAGGTGGTTCCATGGTGACTCTCTGACACTGCCTTCTTTCTCCCAGCATTCAGTTTAGTTTTCCCAACTAGCTCTATTCTGCTAAGCCACTGGCCAAAACAGCTTTATTCATTAGCCAATAAAAGCAACACATATACAGAATGACTTCCCATACCATTTCTCCTTTTCTGTTTAAACAAAAGGGAAGGTTTTAACTTTTTTTTTTTGATTTTTCAAGACAGGGTTTCTCTGTAGCTTTGGAGCCTATCCTGGAACTAGCTCTTGTAGACCAGGCTGGCCTCGAACTCACAGAGATCAACCTGCCTCTGCCTCCTGAGTGCTGGGATTAAAGGCGTGCACCACCACTGCCCGGCTGGAAGGTTTTAACTTTAACATAGTAAAATTACATTTAAAAAATAGGTATCAAGCAAAATTACAGCTACAATACTTATATCTACTTTATCTTTTGTCATAACTAAGAAAAACTATAATTATAACTTTCTATTCTTCAACTCTATCAAAGACTCCAGAAGGATATAATATTACCTAAGTAAACAGAAAGTTTATTCTAAGCAACTTCTAAAACTCTAGAGTTGACAGAGATATTTCATTGCCTGGACAGTCATCCAAAGTTCTTCTGTATCATTGAAGCATCCATCTTCAGCCTACAGGCCCATAATATCCAGCAGACTTTTCCACAAAGCAGGAAATTTCAAAGATAGTTCCGCCTATATCGGCAGTTTTTCAGTCACTTTCTTTTTTGTCCTGCATAATGTCTGGAAGACTCTTTCATGAAACAGGAACCCTGAAGGATTGTCTCACCTATATCAGGCAACTTTAGCAGTCATTTTTCTGTGGGTCCTGCATGTATCGTTCATCAAGCAATCCAGGTAAGAGCAGTTTCTTGCCCAAATGGCTAATAAACCCCACAAGGAGCCTCTTCAGTGCCCATCTTCCTCTTGAAGTAATTGGTGTTGTCAGGAGCAGATGTGTCTCATGTCATGAAAAGTCCTAAGTTCTTAAAACATTTTAAATGCCATATTCAGTAGTCTTTGAAAGATCTGAAGAATATCTATCCATCTGAAATACATTTCTGTACATTTAGAAAAACTAACTAACATGACTACAAGCTTGACTATTATAGATGACTCTCTATTAAACTACATTTCTTAGTTATACAATATTTTTAAATGAACTGCACAAACATAATATCTTAATCAAGAAGAGAAAGGCATTACCATCCCTGACTTCAAACTCTATTACAGAGCTACAGTGATGAAAACAGTGTGGTACTGGCATAAAAACAGAGAAGTCGACCAATGG
>NW_004949122.1:2981516-2991091 GCF_000317375.1 Microtus ochrogaster | reverse complement strand
AAAAGAAGAGAAATATACATACAACAAAATTGACCTAAAATTTGTACAAATAAACCAAGATCCATACCAATGCAAAGTATCCATCTCTATGGCATATCCCCTTTGAAACGTAAACAAACATTTATAAATAATATTTGGAATTTGGGCATAGTTCTCTCCAAACTGTTTCCTGCTTTTTGTTGGGTGACGTATTTTTGGGGGTGTTGTGGTGACTATGTACATTTATCCAACACTGTGATCCATTTAGAGGTCTTTTTTAAAATCTGAATTTGTCTTTACTGTGTATCTGTAATTATTTTCTGACCAGAAGCACTCTTTTTTTAATGCTAAGTGTGTGTGGCTAGGGCCAACATGGCCCTGCCTGCTTGCTCTGCGTAGTCCAACATGGTGGACTGCCTCTGAGAGCCATGCACATTGCCCCAGTTTTAGGTACACAGCAGGTCTATGTTGCCATTAAGCAAGTTGTTACACTCTCCTCATAGACCCCATTTAAATGCTCTTTAGCTGGACCTCCTGAAAGAGTCAGAGCCATTCCTGCTGGCAAACAAGAAAGCTTTCTTAAAGGAGCCATGCAGTTTTTTGTTGCTATGGCTGAGTCAGGAAGTCTTAAGAACCGTGTCTCTCCTTGCTTCTAGCAAACAGAACCACCAGAGAAAATGCTGCTACCAAAAAGTCATGTTTAACTCTGTCCTTTTGTGTTTAGAGTTCCCTTTTAAGCTTTCTCAGGTTTTACGTGAATATAGTTGACCACATTGGCGTGCCAATTTGTTGTTGGCGGCGGCTTGTTTGTTCCTGGCTACTTAGACCCAAAATAATCACACAAAAACTATATTATTTAAGTCACTAGTTGGCCAATCACTTAAGTGTATTGTTAGCTAGCTCTTATGTCATCACCTAGATACAGAGGATGCAAGATGAGAATGTGCACTGATAAAAGGTCCCAAGCCTTGGGCTAACAGACAAGAATTTTGGGTTAAGAGGTAAGATATAAGAGTTAATAAGAAGTGTGAACTAATAGGCCAACCAGATTATAATTAATGTAGACCTCTGTGTGTTTCTTTGGGACTGAACAGCTGTGGACTGGGCGGGACAGAAACTTCTGTCAACATACTCTACCATTCCTGGGCATATAACTGAAGGCATCCAAATCAGCTTATCACAGACATAATGACATAACCAAGTGCACCTTCACAATAACCACCTTGAGGAATCAGCCTGGATTTCAATCAACAGAGGAGTAGTTAAAGAAAGTACATTATATATAAAAAATGCTATGGGTATTATTAAGCCATAAAGAACAAAATCATGTCAAGCCATAAGCCAGACTCAGAAAGAAAAATATTGCATATTTTCTCTTATATGTATAATCTAGATTTTTTTTGTAAAAGACCATCAAAGTAGACGGTATCATTTCAGAGTAGATAGAGGGAGGAAGACAAGAAACAAGATGTAGGAAAAATAAAATACCATGCATACATGTATCATTTTTTACAATTACTAATTATGAAAGGGAGGAAGGAAGGAAATGAAATAGAAACCACAGCCTGGATCAAACTCTTAACCCAACTGTACTTAGAGTCATCTGAAAACTTTGAGCACATATCAACACAGTGTTCTCACCCAAGCCGGTTCAGTCAGAATCTTGGAGGATGGAACCCTGGCTTTAGTTTTTTAAAAGAATTTCTCCAGGTGATACAATTGTGAAGCCAAGATTGAGAGTCAATGATTTTTGAACCTGAAGATGCATTAGAATTTTCTGGAAAACTGCACAGGAGCTACCGAGTGTCACCTCCAGTTTCTGAGTGCATAGACTGGGTCTGGACCTTGAGAATCCCCATTCTCACAAGTTTCTAGGTGGTGCCGATACTGCTGGTCCAGGGAACTGTGTGTGTGTGTGTGTGTGTGTGGTACATTGTCTTCTGTTTCCACTGACGTCTTAGCAGAGGAGAAGTTGTGAGAATCCTAGACAGGACATACAGGGACCCCCTCCCTCTGAGGTTAACTGAGCCAAGTCCAGCTATGACCTGGGGCATGCCAGTGTCATTTACCTCCCTGAAAAAGTGAAAAATTCACACACAATTTTATTATGTAAAAAGCTAAGGTTTCCAGTTTCACAAGTCACTGTAGTTTCTATCTGCATTCTAAACACCTACCCTGTGTCCACTCGTAAATGCAGCTCTCATGTCTCATCAAAGAAACCCCTTTTCTGCAGCAGATAGAGACCATTGCAGAAATCAACAACTGGTCAATATGCAAAGGACAACTGAGTGTGGGGTGCCCAACTCTTACACCTAACCCTCAGGGGACACCATGGAAGAGGGGGCAGGAAGATCATAAGCCAGAGGACTGGGATGTCTACTGTGAGATGACGTCTTCTGTGTATGACAGGGACACTGCAAACATGAAATTGTAAAAAAACCAGTTGTCTAAATAAGAACTGCACAGTGATGCCAGTAGACATTCCAATATGGATGGGGGGGGGGGACTCAGAAAGTCCTAGTCCTAGATGAAGAACTACAGGTAATTAATTATTATTGGTAATTAAGACCCCAAATAAAATCAACAAATATATTATCGTGCTGGGTAGTTTGCTGTCAACATGATACAAGCTAGAGTTCTCTGAAAGGAAGGTAACTTCAGCTGACGAGAAGCCTCCATCTTATCTGGCTGTAGGCATTTTCTTAATTGGTGATTGGTGAGGGAGGGCCCAGAATGTTATGAGTCGTGCTAGCTATTCCTAGTCTGGCGGCCCTGGCTTCTATAAGAAAGCAGGCTGAGTAAGCCATGAGGTGTAAGCCAGTAAGCAGCACCCCAACCAGCACCCCTCCATGGCCTCTGCACCAGCACCGGCTTCCAGATTCTGGACTGGCTTGAGTTCCTGTCCAGACTTCCTTTGCTGAGGGGCAGGAATACGGAAGTGTAAGCTGAATACAACCTTTCCTCCCCAGGTTGCTTTGGTTGTGTTGCTTTATCACAGCTATAGTATCCCTAACAAAGACAATTCTATTTAAAGGCGATGTCATGGATTTGAAAAGGACTGGGGAGGGGATGTGAAAGGGGTTGGAGTGGGTGGAGGATGGGAAGAAATGGCTTCAATGCAGCATGTATGTATGAAATTCTCAAGAAAAAAATTTAAAATTAAGTGAATGTAGGTCTAGAGGATGTAGCTCAGGGCTAGCAGGCGCGCACGAGTCCCTGGATTCGATCCCCAGTACTACATTAAAGATTATTTTTAGGCCTCCAACTTGCTTTCCCTCTAGACAGTGGTTAGTTGAGATTTGATCAAGAAGACCTAATTTGTAGACACTTCCCAGCTTCTCACCTTCAAAGTTTCCCAACATGTGCACATGTGGAGCGCAAGTGGTCTGAGGGGACAAGCCAAGGTTTGCATTATCCCTTCAGATCTGTCTGCAGAAGTCAGGTCTTTAGAGCGATCACAGTCATGGGGCCTTCCACAAGACACACTCACTGCTCAAACAACTTCTGAAAATAAAATAGTCCGAGGCGATTCAGCTTTTATTCCCTCTCTAGAGCTTGTCACCATTTGTTAATCTCAGTTTCCTTCAACATTGCATAACCGATGAAAGACTTTCTCCTCTTCTGTTTCCATAATATTAATATTTAAATGACAGAGTGTGATGCTCCAAACAGCTGTGGAGGAGTGGGGTGATATTCAAGAGGAAAATCTAGACTCCATGCCATAGCAAGGCTTCTCACTTTAAAAAAAAAATGCCCCAGCATAGACAAGGAAGCACACAGAATGGGGAGACGAAGAGGGCTTGCCAGTGGTGACTTCTGTAAGAGGAACGACATTGTTAGGAAGCTGCTGGTGTAACACTGAAGCTTCGCTGCAAAGGAGGGGGCTGGAGAATGCGCAGGTGGAGAAGCTGGCAGGAGCCTCGACCGTGACCGTGTTGAGCACTAACTAACTGCTCACAAAAGAATCCAAAGCATGTTCTCTGCCGGTTGTGGTTCCAGGAGGGAATTCCCTTCTGTTACCCTGGGTATCTGGCTGGCATCGGTGCCGGGTTATGCTCTGGTTATACAGTGGTCAGAGTTCCGAGATGGATGAAGACGACTCCAGCCTTCAGGCAGCTGGTGGATAAGACAACAGGCCGAGCCCTGTGGGCTTCAGGCCACGGAGAGTTGAGAACAAAGTACTGTGAGGGACGGATTAGGAAGGCATGAAGAAAAACTTTGTAAAGCAGAATTTTATTTTACTTTACTTTGTGTTTGCTTTGCTTGCATGTTTGACTGTGTGCCTAGTGCCTGAGGAGGCCAGAAGAGGGCCCTGGATTCCCTGGGACTGGAGTTACAGCCATGAGGTGCCAAGTGGGTGCTGGGAATTGAACTCCAGCCTCTGAAAGAACAGCCAGCGCTAACTACAGAGCCATCTCTTTAATCCAGAAGAACATAATTTTCAACAAATGGAGATCAGAAATCGGGGTGACTGTCACTACAAATTTGCTACAGATTTCTAAAGCATTCACCCTGCTCTGACTTTGTGTCATGTCCCCCTCTGGCCTCTAGGGCTACACACAGGAGCAGAATGAAAGCTCTTGTTGTTCTCAAGGAGCGGGAGAAAGCAGGAAAGACCAAGCACAGCACAGTGAAATCTTCCTGGAGAAGGCAGTCTGGAGGTTGTGAAGGATGAGCAGGCCTGTCTACCCAGGAAGAAAGGCAGTGGGGCAGGAAAGTGTCACAAAAGAGGAGTGACGGCACACAGAAAAGCCTTCCAAAGAGAGAATACGAGCTTCACAGGGCCCAAGGTGACCAGAGGATGGAGTTGGGGCAGGGAGAACAGGAGACAGACCTGAAGGGCCACGGGGACCGTGCCAAGACGCCTACCTGTAGATGTTTGCCCTTGTGAAATGGACTCGTGATTTCCCTTACATTCTTGGAGAACCTTTAGGAAATTTTAACATTGGTTCAGTACGACAGGTTTGAGGTTTAAGGGAGAGTGTTCTGGCTGGGTATGGAAGAGAACGTAGAAGGCAAGAGCGGATGTCGTTAATAGCTTAGGAACACACGATAGTTAATAAGGTAGATGAGACCTGAGGGCGTGAGTGAACTGCTGGAAAGGAGATTGAATAAAAATTAATGGAGCAGAAACAATACGCTTGGTGGAAAAGGCATGCAGTAGGAGAGACAGGGTCAAAAAGGTTCCTTTTCTCCCCTTTGGATCGTACGCATGGTGGTACCATCCCTAGTTATAAAACGAAGGAGGGAAGGCGTCAGGTGAGAGACTAGACGATGAGAGAACAGGTGGGGTTTAAAGTGTTAAGGGTTAAGATCAATAGATCCAGGCGACAGCAGACAGGTGTCAGGATAAGTTCAGACACGGTTTGGAGTAAGTCACAGAAATGAAGAGACCACCCAGGATGTGTGCTGGAGCAGGAAGAGATCAGAGAAGAAGGATACATGCTCTCTGTTGTTATTCCTCTGCAGCATACATGGATGGCTCCGGACAGCTCAATAAGGCAAGAAGAGGCTATCAGAGGCATGAGAGTGGGAAAGGAGGCAATAAAAGCAGTCATTGTTTGCAGTTAGCGATAATTTATGCTGAAAATTCAAATTATCTACAAATTATTACAAGCAATAAGAGACTTCAATATGGTGGCTTGGCACAAGAACAATGTCACTTGCATTTCTCCATATAACTATAAAGCAAACTAAAGAGAAAGCAGGTGTGTAAAATTCTAATGATCAAGTATAATACATCTGGAGCAATCCAAGGAGCGATCTCTTTAGAGGAAATTTGTGATTAATAGAGGCTTCTGGGGAAGGAAGAATCAGTCTTTGAGGCTGTGGCCCCTGGCAGGTTTCTCATGCTCCAGTGGGTGGTCCCACACCTGTGCACATATGGACAGCACCAGTGGGATTTCGTGGCTTCTAAAAGCAAAAATAAGCTGTGGGGAAACTGTTGGGAGGATATGGGAGAGCTGGAAGGGATAAGTGGAGGATTTATACGATCATATTTCATTGCAAATGCATATGAACTTCTCAAGGAATTTAAAAAAATCTTAGAAAGCCCCCAAATTTTGATTTCACCTATAGACACAAGACACCTGAAAACTGGTGCTTTCTACCATGATTTCAAACTTTTTAGGAAGAGGTGAAAAGAACCAGAAGTAGTTAGAATAGTTCTGAAAAATAGGAGCAAAAGAAATTATGGGTTGATGCGGGGATAGGCAAAAAGATGAAAGGAACAGAGAACTGCATGCTTTACCAGTGATGACAGATCAGTAAGGAAGAAAGTCACCAAAAAAATGCTTATCCATTATCTACATAGAGTAAGTGAAGTTGGGGCACTGCCTCCCCCAGTAGCAACTCAGAATTGATTGACCATCTGATGATATTAAAACAATGAGAGCAAGTTTAAACTCGGAAAGGTATTCAGAATATGCAGAACTATGAAGGATTAACACTAAAATATGTAAAGAACTCCTCTAAGTTAATAAGAACACGCACGCGAGCGCGCGCGCACACACACACACACACACACACACACACACGTAGAAAAGTGGAAGGAACATGCAGGCAAAAAACCTTTACTGTATAGCCAATGTACATGTAAAGGGATGTTCAACAGCATTGGTGACCAGGAAAGGGAAAATCAGAACTGCAATCAGACGTTATTTAATGTATTTATTTAGTTAGGTAAAAATGCGAGTGTCTGACAATGCCAACTAGGAATATAATAATCTTGGGAAAGTGTGACATTATGTGATGTTGAGTCTGCAGCTGTGTTCAGGAGCAGATGATTCATGCTTTCCCCAACCAGCAATTTATTTCCTAGTACACACCCGAGAGAAAGTCTGGGCATGTATGGAAACACATACAGCAATAACCCAGCAGCATGTTCGCTGTAGCACAAACCTACAAGCAACCTGCAGTGCCTAGCTAGCACGAGGACACGGAGAATGAATGACAGCATAGTCTTTCTACAGACTGTCACAGTAACCCCAACAAAGCAAACCAAGGCAAGTTCCAACAACACGGAGAAGTCTAGACAGTATCGTGCTTATAATAAAGTACTTCTCTAAATGTTACTTTAAGTGTGATGCCAAAATTTAGTTAAAATGCTAATGTAGAACATGTGTATACATATTAATATTTAATATGTGAAGCTATATGCAGAGGAAAGTGAGGGAATCACCCTGAGATTCTAAAGGATGCTTGTGTGGAATGGGGAAAGGAGGCAGGTGGAGTGGGACGGCCGGGAGCATACGGCCGGCTGGAGGTCCTTTTGGCTTTCGGATTATGCACTCACGAATTCTTAATAACTTATTAAAAATAACTAAATAAAAACAGCCAGCCACTGACCAGTGACAGGAGTGTCATCTATCAAGGCCTATGATGAAGTCAGTTCCGTGCATCTGAGGTCCAATTACAGAAAAACAGGATTTTTGAGCTAATGGATTCATAAACAGAAAATTACCAGTGACAGCACGGAGGTCAAAACCTGTTGCGGGCGGAGCGGAACCACACTGCACGCAGTCAGCGGCACCATGTGCGTGCCTTGAGTGTCTCTTTAGGGGATTACAGCTGAATTCAAGACGATTCGTGGGGGAAAAGGTGATTAGGGAAGGTTATTCCTCACCTAAAATTGTTCCTGGATCATTCCTAAAAGGGACATCATCTGCCAGCCCATCGGAGCTTAATGGATGTAGGCCTTTTATACTTTCCTATTGCATTTTTTTTCCTGCAGCTTAGATGAACTACTATTTGATAAGCTTTAATTGAGTTATATGATGTAAGTCACAGAGACTGAGGGAGGCACATCTGAAACACAGCTTTGTAATTAAAATTGTTTAGATTTTGTCTAAAATATTTAAAAATATTTAACATATTCGAAATATGTTAAAATATTTAAAATTGTCTAATTTAGAGGATGAACAGAAATCCAATTTCAAATACAGTATTTCGAAAGTATTTAAAACTCTACACAAAGCATTTACTTCCTTTCTCATCATTGCTACCAACTAAAATTTAATCCTACTCAGATTCGGCCTCAGCATTTCACTCGGTGCTTCCTTCCTCTCTCAGCGTGACCTTGTGAGGTCGCCGTGGAACTGCTCAGCCTGAGCCTCCCACTGTGGCCTGCCCATTTTATGTGACCAGCAGAGACCCCGGTAATGGGATTTTCTCTGCTCACGGAAGTACAGGCTAACTGTGGTTGACTGTTGACCCAACTTTATGAGGACGATTCAGAAACAGTATTCTTGTTACACAGCAAACCTGCCCTTTCCCTGCCCTAAACTTGTTCAAGAGAATGAGGCCTGAGACATGGAGACTCTCACGAAGAAAGCGGCTTTAACTGTCCAGCATGGTGTTCTCCTTTGCAGCTTCAAGTAGAAACTTGGCCTTTGAGACCATAATGGATGCTAACAAACCCCTCTCTCCTATCTGAGGTGTGTGTGTATGGGGGGGGGGGAAGAGCCTCCTGGCTGTGGGCAGTCTCTTGGCACTTTTACAGAAAAACAAGTCAATCCACAGCTGGGAGTTTCACCTTGGCCAGATGTGTGTGGATGCTGCAGCTTGTAGGAGAATCACTTCCTTTATCATCCCATCTAACATCTCCCCTTCTTAAGTGAATCATTTTTTTTCCCTGAGGCCCATCTGAAAAAACAAAAGTCTCCCTATAACTTGTTACTTAGTCGCCCTGACCTTCTTGTTACAAAGTTCTGTAATGAAATCCCTTTTAAACATCCCAGAATTCATTCCAAATGTTCTTTCATGGCAGACACAGTTTCCTTACGATGATGATGATGGAATCTTAACTTGCAAGGTAGGCAAGATGTTCTTCTAGCTCACGAGCCCCTCCAAGGGGCTTCTTATCTTCTTGTGTCAAGGAGCAGACACAAGGGACAATGAGTTTTGGAGAAGGGAGTTTGTCTAGTGGTTTTGGCCATTGTGATGGTTTTTTGGCTTGATAGTCAAATTATATCCTGTCTAGTTTCCCTACCTCTGCAAAAATCTTTACAGGGAAGCTAAACTTATAGCAGCTAAGTTGAAATTGAAAGTCTGCTAGATGGCAATGCTGATTTAGGGCTGGTAAAACTGGTTGGGAAAATGGAGGATAAAGAGAATCTCACATCCCCATCACTCCTAACCCAAATCTTAGGACCATAATGGTCAGGAATGGCTATGTGGAGATGAAGAGCAGAAAAAGGTGGACCATCTCCCAGGACATTCTCGGAGTAGCAGAGAATGACTAACAAGAGTAAGTGGCTCACCTCGCTAGCACCAGGAGCTATCTGGGTCTGAGGCAGGAAGGCAAGGGGTCCCGTCTTAGTGTAAAAATAAGGGCATCCTGCCCACTAGTGCCATGTGTGTCTCCCACTGGGGGTCCTCATCAGCCAAGATGAGGAGTTTTTCTTCCTCTAGAAGAGAGGAAGACCAGGTAAACAGGAACAAAGATGGTGGAACCTCCTCTCCCTTAGCAGTCAGGACATGTTTGTTAAAAGAATGATTGCATATCATCACAGAACCTTCATCTGGGGATGGATGGCGTTAGAGACATAGACCCACACTGGAGCACTGGACTGAGCTCTCAAGGTCCCAATGAGGAG
>NW_004949122.1:2937329-2981081 GCF_000317375.1 Microtus ochrogaster | reverse complement strand
GGTGGAAACTTGTTTTTTTCCTTTTCTCAATAAAAAAAAAATAAAAAATAAAAAAAAAAGAATGATTGCGATCAGGTGGCGTCGCCAAGGAGTTGTCTCTATGATTTGCTAGGGGACTTTACATGATCAGCAACTGGGAGGAGCCATTAGCAAGGAGGCTGATGGGCAGACCACTCTGCTGGGCTTCTGGTGAGATCTGCGCAGCCGGAAAACTGCTCTGTAGGCACCTCATGGAGAAGCCTGGGCTTAGTGAGGTTCGAATTTGGCAATGAACATCAGTAGAAAAGTTCTGCGGTTATCGGAGGGAGAGGAATGGGCTCCACATTAAGTTCAGAATGTTGGATTTCCTCTTCTCTCTCTTAATTTTGTTCCACATCCCTAACAAGCAGACCAAAGAAAATACAAGTTCTGGGGCTGGAGAGATGGCTCAGTAGTTAAGAGCACTGGCTGCTCTTCCAGAGGACCTGGGTTCAATTCCCCGCACTCACATGGCAGCTGACAACTGTCTGTAACTCCAGTCTGAGAGGATCTGATGTCTTCTTCTCGTCTCCTTGGGTACCAAGAATACAAGTGGTATACTGATATACATGTAGACAAAACAATCATACATATAAATTAAACAGTAAATTGAAAAAGTAAAGAAAATGTAGTCCTAAACTCCCATGAGATGTCATGTAAACCAGGGCAGTTGTGGGGTTTGACATCCATATTTTAAAACTAACAGAAACTGGGGGCAAATCAGAAAATATATTATTAAAAAGTTGTGAGTATTGGGAGTAGAAGTGGTATTCAGAGGAGAGAGTCTTCGTGGATGTGTATTTGTGTGTGTGTAATAAGGTGTGTCTGCGTGTATGTGGGGGTCAAAGGACAACCTTGAGTGGTGGTCCTCAGGAGTTGTTGTTTTGAGACAGGGTCTCTCCCTGGCCTGGATCTCACCAGAAGGCTAGGCTAACTGGCCAGTGAGCTTCACCTCCCCATCATGCACCAGGCAGGACTGTGCTCCTCACAGTTGCAAAGCAAACATTTAGCTGACTGATCAATCTCTACAGCCCAGGAGAGAGTCTTTATCTCAGCTAAGACACGGTGGAGTTTAGTTTTAGTGTTTCAGCTGGCAATCACAAAACTCCAGGGGTTAAGGTACTTTACCAAGCCAAGAGGTTTGCTCCGTTCGTAGGCTTGTGGGAAGGACACTGGCATCTAGTTGGCTCTGATGAGGGTTTTGTGGACGACCATGGCAGAATTATGTGTAACAGAGATAAGTGGTACGTGTGCAAGAAGGATTCCGCTGAGGTGTCAGGACTCCCTTAAAACAGCTCGATGCCGCAAGACCTCCATCAATCCCTCCTAAAGTGGCACCCTTGACCTAATTGCCTTCCTTTAGGCCTGTTCTCTTAGGTGTTCTATGACCTTAGCATGCCACACTGTATGCCCAACCTCAGCAAATGCATCCCTGGAAGACAAATCATATCCATGCCACAACAGTCTGGGGAGCACATTACAGTTTAGGATTGGAAAGATGACAAAAAAAAAATGTCAGAACATTTACATGTATAGCCCTGCTCAGTGTCTATGAAAGGATAGGGAGTATTTTCTGAGCGACCGGCCAAGCCATGGTACTGTCATTTCTGAGGGTCTCATAGCCATAACACCTCGGTTTAGATTCTAAATATTAAGGACCGATGGTAGCTAGCTGGATCAGTTCTCACATCGGTTTCAGTCCTTAGTTCTATACATGACCCAGTTTGGTTGATTATTTATTCCACAGCGCCTTTCAGCTGTGTCTGGAGACCACAGGTGACCTCACCCCTGCCACACAGACACCTGCTCATTCCTGCTTCTAGATTTCCCCTAGAAACAGGCTTCCTTTTTGGTGGGAAATTCTCGTCATTATTTCTCTTGATCACATCATTATTTGTTTGAATCACCAAGGCTGGGTTAACCAGGTCCTGCTCCTCCACATGGCTGTGAGTGATCCATGTGCCTTGAGGAACGGGGAAAGGACCTCTTAGTGCTCGTCAAATGGGTTTCCTGAGTGATGCTCCCTGGCTTAACTGGAATTTGTGTAGTAGTCTAGTGGAAAAAAAGAGTGGGGGGGGCTTTGAGGGGAGGGTTCCTTTGGTTTTCAGGCTGTTAACTGTAATTAGCCTGGTTTCTGAGATGTAATTATCTTGCAATCTCAAAGCAAACACCCCGGAGGAAATTGCACTGTTAAAGACAGCATGGCATTAAAAATAAATTATTACCCCAGCGCCTGCTATTGCTGCTTATGCTTTGCAATTTGTCAGGGTTTCCATTAGTGAGCCCTTGTGCAAGGCTGCTGTTGGGCAGCCATGTTGCCTCTCCAGGGTGGGCGTGGGAGGCCCGGCTTACTTGGTTATAGCTCTGCTGTAAAACCATGCGCCTACGGTAGCAAAGGCGAAGCCGCATCATCTGTACTCCTTTTACTCCATCCTGCCACTGGCGTGGCTTGCGTAGTGAAGAGAGCACTGTGGGCGCTACTTAGAACATTTGTCTTCACGTGTATTTCCTAATCGTGTGTATCTGTGTGTGTGAAGAGGTCAGAGGACAACTTGCAGGAGCTGGTTCTCTCCTTCCACCATGCACCGTGGGCCCTCTTTGTTAGCAGACGGTGGCAAATGGCTAGAATCAACCATCGCAATCTAAAGCTCAATCCATGCCAATGCTTCACAGAGGAAAGTTCAAATTGCTTGGAAGTGGCTGGAAGAAAATGAGAGAACTCCTAAGGACTTGAGGGGCAAACCCAGAGGGTTTTAAATGATCATTTCTGGGAGTCACAGAAGCTGGGAAGGTCATAAGGTTCAAAAGCAGAGATGTGTGGGCTCACCCATGCTATTGTTCAGGTTGTAGACTCCCCGGCAGCCTCTGCTTCTGTACCCAGGGGAAGCGGCTGTGGGTGGAACCCTGCTTAAGTTGTGTTCCCACAGCATTGCTCTACCCAGAGGGGTGACAAACTTTTCTAATTTCTCCGCTGAGTAGAAAAGCTTTCAAACCTTTGCTTGTACAGATGAGTTTACGAAAGTGTGATGCAAGCCACCATGTACGGTCGGTGTGACCTTGATTGAATTATGTATTCTAGCGTTCTCATGTATAAAAAGGAGGACAATCATGACAATAACAATATTGCTGGGGTTATTTCAGGACTCCAAACTGCCCTGCAGAAGCATGTGCTCAATTGATAGCAGGGGTTTTGATGATAATGATGATTATGACCAGGGCAATTATTGTCATCAAGCATCTACCTGGATTCTAGGCCAAAGCCAGCTGTGGAGACCGGGGAGAGGCTGGAAACCCTGGTTCCCTTTCTCCATGTTGCTAAGAGTTTGGACGGTGGGGTAGGGTACAACGTTTTGTGTGAGTTCTGTATGGTAAAAATTCCACAGTCCCTAAGGCAAACATTTTAGATGTTAATACTGTGGTAAGCCTGGCTTTTTATTTATATATTTAACATATAAGAAAGGAAGATGTAATGATAACCCCTATGTAGTTCAGAGACAAAGATGTGGCTGTCTAGACAGAGTGCAGCAAGCATGGAACAGAGGAAGGTGGATAGAAAACGTGGGGCTGTCTATAACCCAAAGAAGGCTTGGAGCTGCTAGACAAAGTTTCTCATCTTTCAATGAGCCAAGCTGATTTGTGTTGGAAGCAATCTGAGTAATAGAAATCCACAGCTTTTTATTACAAAAACCTAATTTTATCTAACGTCTTTACCTTTTTCTTGTTAAATTTCATCTGCACCTCTAATGTTTCACTAAATGAATTATTAAATGGAAGGCCAATTAAGTCTATCTAGAGTTATATATTACCATTAGGAATAAAAAGTTAAACCGGTTCCTAGTTGTTAGCATAGATTATTAACAAAATATACCCACAGGTTTTATGATTATATTTTGGTTTTTTTTTTTTTGCAGTGTTGGTGACCAAACTCATAGCCTCACATATAACAAGTGCTCTACATTGATCCACACTTCCAGCCCTAGTTCAAGATAATTAATACTGGAGTCTGCCTGAAGAATTCCCTGGGATGTGTTAATTCTGAGAGGAACTTTGACAGCTATGGACCTCACTCATATGCATCTCATGGGTGAAGAAGAGTGAAGCAAGAAATTAAATTAAAACCATTCCAGTGTTTAGCATAGCCTAACACTTTCTTTCCCTCCCTCCCTCCCTCCCTTCCTCCTTTCCTTCCTTCCTTTCTTTTCACTGTCTTCCTCTTTCTTTCCTCTCCTCCTTCCCACAATCTTTGTATACAAAACATGTTCTTGCATATTTAACAAATGGCAATTACTAAAAAGTTTGGTTGCCCAAATATGTGAGCCAGAGTCAACCTGCAATTCATTCTTCAAAGAAGGTAGAGGAAATGGCTATGGAGATTTCCACTTGTGGAAATTACCCCCAAACCAAAACCAAAATCAAACAACCTGAAAGTGTGAAACCAACCAGAATGAGCACCACTCTGAGGGCCAATACAGATTTTAGGAACCAAGGATTGGAAAAGTCTATGAACTAAAACATAGAGACCCTGAAATAGGTGTGTGGGGCAGGTACTTACTAACCTAGGAGGAGCTGCTAGAATCAGTTAGGCACAGGGCTTCTCCTTGAGAACCACAAGAAAAAGGGTAGAGGTATTAGCAATTCCTGCAGCCGGAGATTTAACCTAAGATTCTTGTCCCAGACAAAACTCTGATGGTGTGTACTCTCTGTAAAATGGTGTATGAAAATCCACCCAATGGTTAAAAGCAAAGCAAAAGAAACAAAATGTCTGAAGAGAGTGCTGAGCTGGCTTCAGGGGGAGGTGGCTGTGATAATTCATAAGAATGATCTTGTTATATTTTTTTTTCTTGTGGTCCAGGAAATTCTGGAGGAACATGCCTTAAAACCAGATTGTATGGGATTCCTGCAGCCAAAACTCTGCCAAATATGAGATCACAGCCCCCAAATTACAGAACACACAAGCAACCATTCCACCACAAGTCAGAGTCAGCAGAGCAACAAGAGAATTCCCCCACAGTACTGGCTGTGTTCTCTAAATAAAGTATGAGTCAAGAAGGGTTAAATAGTGCAGTTAAAAATAACCAATAGCTATCAGCCAGTTTGGGGAAAAGAAGTAGCAGAGGTTAAAGCATAAAATAATAGAAAATAAAAATGTTGGAAATGTAAAGTAGCAGACTGAGGATGACCGACAAAAAGTGAACTGGGAGATCTTTGGAAGAGATCAAAAGAAAGCAAGATTAAGATAAACATTCAGAGTAGCAAGAGAAGGGCTCCGGGTATGTGAGATGAGACTTTGTGAGGATGCCATATAAAGAAATGTGGAGTGGCGGGAGAGATGGTTTAATGGATAAAGCACTCTCCATCCAAGTATCAGTACTAGAGTTTAGACCCCTCACTCGATGTAAATTCTAGGCTGATATGGCAGTTGTCTGTAATCCCAGCCCTGGGAGGTAGAGACCTGAGTTCCACAGGTAAGCTGTCTAGCTATGCTAGTTGAAATTGGTGGGCTCTTGGTTCAGAGATCTGATTAAATAAGAGGAGTGATGTAAGATTCCCCTCTGTATGCTGTGAATATGTTTTACTACCATTGGTTAATAAGGAAGTTTCTTTGGGCCTATGGCAGGGCAGAATAGAACAAGGCAGGAATTCCAAGCAGAGATAGAGGAGAAAAGAAGGTGGAGTCAGAGAGATTCCATGTAGCTGCTAAAGGAGACAGACGCTCTGGAACCTTACTTGTAAATTACGAACCTCGTGATAAATTATAAAATAACAGAAATGGGTTAATTTAAGATGTAAGAGTTACTAAATAAGAAACATAAACTCTTGGCCAAGCAGTGCTGTAATTAATATAGTTTCTGTGTAATTATTTCAGGTCTTGGTGGCCAGGAAATGAACAAGCAGCTTCCATCAACAAAATAACATCAATGTGAACAACTACATCCACATAAAACCTGAGAGAGCTTGAAAAGAAATTCTAGACACAAAAATACAGAGTTTAGCCCAACTTCTTGGTAGCCATTTTTTCCCCAGATGGGCTCTATTTGCTGGTAGCTAGCAGGGATGCAGTGGTTCCTTTAATAGAGACTCAGCATTGGCAATGAAGGCTACATGGCTTCTTTAGGGGAGGGCTTCCTGGTGATTCGTACTAGTTACATGTACAACTCTGGCTCATTGAGGAAGCTGAGCACTTAAATGGGGTCTGTGAGCAATGTGTTACAAATTGTTTAATGGTACATAGACCTGCTGTAACCCTGGAGCTGGGGTGGTGTGCATGGCACTCAGAGACAATGAACATGCCTCTGGCATGTTGGACTAGGTAGAGTCAACAGGAAGGGCTATAGAGTTGGCCCTAACCACACCTGCTTAGCATTTTTAAAAAAAGTGCTCCTGGTCAGAAAATAATTACAGATACACACATAATAAAGACAAATTCAGATGAAAAAGACCTCTAAATGGGTCACAGTGTTAGATCAATGTATGTAGGCTTGAGATAGAGAGGTAAAAGAGTATAGACAGTTATAATATAAAAGAGTACAGTCATAGATTAAAGGAGTAAAGATAATATAGTAAATATTAAACTTGTAGAAAAAGTAATACAGAAAAACAAGTCATGTAAAGATGGAATATACACAAAGAGTCTGGATTATGTATATTATTGTGTTTTCTTTGAATATTTTGACTATGAATGAGCTAAGTACAGAGACGTATTTGATTCTGGGGACTGCTAAGCTAAACCAACATATACATATTAAAGGTATCTTGACTTCAAAATTTGAGTCTAAGGATTTGTTGCTTTGGAAAAGAGGTTCTGCTTTTGTTTTCACAGAGCATGAGAACCTGTGGATTGCTTCCAGACTAATGTGGTTTAATGGACCAAGACCACCCAAAAGGTCTCCATGGACTCCACAAAATACCCAACAAAAAGCAGCAAACAGTTTGGAGAGAGCAACACTCAAATTCCCAAATATTGTTTATAAATGTTTACATTTAAAGGAGGATAAGACATAGAGACGAATACTCTGCATTGGTACAGATCTTGATCTATTGATACAAATTTAAGGTCAATTTTGTTATATGTATTTCTGCTCTTGTTTAAGATATTGTTTTGTGCACCTCATTTGAAAATGTAATGTATAATTAAGAGATACAGATTAATAGATAGTCATTTATAGTAGTCAAACTTGTAGTCATGTTAGTTAGGTTTTCTAGATATACAGAGATAGATATATTTCAGATGGATAGGTATTCTTCAAATCTTTCAGAGACATACAGGATATGGCATTTAAAATACTTTAAGAACTTAGACTTTTCTTGACAGTGAGACATGTGTGCTTCTGGAAGCACCAATTACTTCAGAGAGGCTGATGGACAGTGAAGAAACTTATTATGGAATTTGCCTTCAATGTGACAAGGTACTTTCACATTGTCAAAGTGACAATTTGGGCATGAAACTATTCTTGCCTGGACTCCTTGATGGAATGCTGTATAAACTGGATATGTAAGACCCACAGAAAAGTGACAGCTGAAGTTGCCTAATGAAGGTGAGACAGTCCTTCAGGGTTCCTGCTTCATGAAAGAGTCTGCCAGAATTCTTCAGGACACAGAAGAAAGTGACTGACAAACTGCCAATATAGGTGAAATTGGCTTTGAAATTTCCTGTTTCATGGAAAAGTCTGCTGAATACTATGGGCTTGTAGACTGAAGATGCGTGCCCCATTGGTACAGAAGAACTTTGAGTGACTGTCCAGGAAACAAGATGTCTCTGTCAATTCTAGAGTTTTTGAAGTTGCTTACAATGCACTTACTGTTTACTCAGGTAATATATCCTTCTGGAGTCTTTGATAAAGTTGAAGAAAGATAGTTATAGCTATAAAAGATAGAGTAGCTATGAAACTTTAAACTCAAAGAGATAGGAAAAAATGATAGAATATTTTCCTTAATTTGCCAAATGTAAAGGGATTAAATATTGTAACTATAATTCTTGTTTGATAACTGTTTTGTTATATCTAATTTTGCTATGTTAAAGCTAAAACTTTCCTTTTTATTTAGACAGAAAAGGGGAGGTGATGTGGGATTTCCCTCTGTATGCTGTGAATATGTTTTATTACCATCAATTAATAAAGAAGATGCTCTGGGACTATGGCAGCACAGAATACAGCAAAGCAGGAATTCCAAGCAGAGATAGAGGAGAAAAGAAGGCAGAATCAGAGAGATGCCATATAGCTGCCCAAGGAGACACATGCCCTGGAACTTTACCAGTAAGCCACAACCCTCATGGTAAAATAAAAAATAATAGTAATGAGTTAATTTAAGATGTAAGAGTTACATAATAAGATGCCTAAGCTGTTGGCCAAGCAGTGGTGTAATTAATATAGTTTCTGTGTAATTACTTTGGGTCTGGGTGGCTGAGAAATAAACAAGCAGCCTTAGCCTAAAGAAGAGAGCAATCAAGAAAGACCCCTTATGTTAAGTTTGGTCTTTGACATGCACACTTGTACACATGAACCCCCCATTTTCATGCACCCACATACATGTGAACATGTATGCACACCACACACACACACACAACACGGAAAATAAAGGATGAAATAAAGACATAATAACAGAAAATTGAGAATTTTTCAAGATGTTAAAACATATAAATCACCAGGTTCAGGAAATACAGTAAATTCTAATCTTTTTTTTCATTTTCAAATAGAATAATTCCATATTTAGGCACACCTTAAGGTATTGGGAGACACAATGTTCCTTGTACCCCAGATATTATTAGAGAAACTAGTAATGTTAAACACACAGGGGCCTCTTCTCATTGGAGGAGACAAAGTACATGTTTTCGCACCCAGAAGACTGTGAGTGGATTTTCTTAAGGACCTGGTGATATTTTTGGTTTCTGTGGAGGCATACCTCACCCACCTTTTGCTATAGAGGCAGCCCAGACCATTACCCATCCTTAGGGGAGATGTTACATGTACTTTATGGCCTGCTGACCTCTATACTGTCTCAGTCATAGACCGTATTAGTTATATTCTAGGCCTTTTAGCTATAGAACCCACATGTACTTTGTAAAGGAGTTTCTATGTAGTCACACCTTAAGCTTTATTGTGAGCCTGGACTGGTATGATTGTTTCCTGGAAATATTTCCTCAAACTGTGCTGTGTTTTTAAATAAGATGACAATGAACCGCATGGCATTAGATTCCCCAAAGTTTGATCCAGGTTGATGAAGTCAGTCTGATCTGGGTTTTCATTCTCATCTCTTCACGGATCACTGCCTGCATTGACACCTGCATGGTTCCCTCTCATTAATGAAACTAGAAAACCTCAAAGAGCAAGAGAAAACTTCAAAAGCAGCCAGAAGACAAATTAGGCCAACTTTGTGGATGTTAGATTGACAGCGTACTTCAGGAATAGTAGAAGGCAGAAGCTGGAATTCAACATGGTAAAAGAAAATAAGTGGAAATTGGTATCTGCCCCCGCTATCATTCTGTAATGGAGGTGGATATCTTTGCAAACATTTCCAGTCAAGGGCAATGGTTAGGACTTCTTACTAAGAGGTTTTTGCAAAAGGATCTTTGTAAAGGGGAAGTGTTCAGTCCTGACTACACATCAGAATTACAGGAGGAGACTTAGATACTCTTGAGTAACTGCTCTGAGGTACAGACTGGGCATTGGATTAAAACAAAATCATCGTAGGTGGTTCTGATGTGATGTCAAGTTTAAGACTCACTTCCTGAAGGATGGAATTCAACTCAGGAAAGAATAAAAAACAAGGAACTTCCAACTATGTGTTATATCTAAATACTCATTTTCTGAATGAAGAAATAATAAATAATACTAATGAAGAATGAAAAAGCTAGATTATAGGGCTAAAATAACGTGTAAGAAGAAGGAACTGATTGGAAGTTCAAGGAACTTGAGGTTCTTTTTTTATCACTACTCAGGGAGAGTTACTGATTAACTTAGTTAAGTAATAATATTAAAATTGGTGGATAATGATAAAAGAGTAGGAATTTCATATGTAGTTTTTGATTTGGAGGAGATGGTAATTTGTCTGGGAAGTGAACAGAGCATGTGGAGAGGCCTTCAAGAAGAGATCCAGTAGCATGAATCAGACATGGGGTGACAATCACAGAGGCAGTAGGATTAGAAAGGGTGGAGTAGTTTTGGGAATGGATACTGAGGTTTAAGAATGGATGTGACCTGGAGATGCATTTTTAAAAGGGCGTAGGTAGAGAGGGTGGAGAAGATACAGTGCATCTCCAACATAGCATTATCTTGAGTATTTTAAGTCACAAGAACTTCAGGTTGCATGGAGATGCTTGGGCAGATACAGCTCTGAAGAGTCAAGTCCCAAAGACTGCAGAGATGGCCACCAGGTAAGTGTGCTCCAGTCATAGCCACTACAATGGAAAGTATGTCAGCCAGAGATTAAAAGCTCAGCTGATCTCTTCATGTATTTCTTATCTATAACACCAAGTAAAAATGAAAGAAGGCTGTTTTAGGTCACTCAGTTGAGAAGTAAGTTGCTGCACAGCAATGGAGGGGAATGGTAATGGAATGGAGAGGTGGCCATTTTCAGCAGTGTCTCTTATATTCATCAATTAAAAAGGCATACATCTATAAATCCAGAACTGGGGAGATTGAGGCAGAAGGATCACAGTTTGAAGCCAAACTTGGACTGCCTTAACAAGAGCATGTCTAAAATGTAAATAAATAACTAGTTTGTTTCTTTTAAAGTCTTTCTTGGTATTTATTTGTTTACTTTTGTTTTTATACCCTAAACATAGTTTACCCTCTTTCCTCCCTTCCCATTCTCTTTCTGCCACCTCCTTTATCCCCCAACCATTCTTCCTCTGTTTCTCTTCAGAAAAGGGCAAGCCTCTGATGTGGGATTCCCCTCTGTATGCTGTGAATACCATTGGTTAATGAAGAAGCTGCTTGGGCCTATTGTAGCGCATAATAGGGCAAGGAAGGAATTCCAAGCTGATAGAAGAGGAAAGAAGAGGTGGAGTCAGGGAGACACCATGTAGCCACCAGAGAAAGATGCTGGTACTGGTAAAATATGAAATAATGGGAATGGGTTAATTTAAGATGTAAGAGCTAGCTAGAAATACATTTAAGCTTTTGGCCAAACAGTGTTGCAATTAATATAGTTTCTGTGTGATTATTTCAGGTCTGGGCGACTGGTAAATGAATGAGCAGCCTCCATCTATAGGCTGTTTATGAATATCAACCAGCCATGGTATATCAAGTTGCAGTAAGACTAGGCACCTCCAAATGACCCAGCTCTTAGTTGTGCTTCTGGGTCTTACTGTGAGCTATCAGAAGGTAGCAACTGGTGAAGCAACAGCATGAGTGATAATTTGACAAGAGCTGAAATACATTGACAAGGAAAGCAACATGGTTCCATGTGAGCATAGCAAGGCAGATGGTACGCCAGGCATCACCAAGGTTGGGTCCGGGTTGGAGTAGCAAAGGGAGAAGCCACTGTAGGTCTTGTTCTTGGCTTCTAGAAGCTGATGGCAGTCCTCGGGTTTGATTGGCTTCTGGCTGTGGAACTCCAGCCTCCATTCTTACATAACCATCTTCCCTTTGTGAGTCACGTCTTCCAATTATTTGCTGCTGCATATCTGTGTCTCTTTCTCTATTCTTTTAATTGCATTAGCACATTGAATTAAGGATCTACCCTACTCTAACATGACTTCATAATAAATTATTACATTTGTGAAGACACCATTTACAAAGATGATCATATTCTACGATTCCAGGAAGGACATGAATTTTGGGAACATTACTCAACATAGTAGTACATCTCTCTCATCAGGAAATCTTGCTGATTCTACTTGTAAAATATATCTGTGCCCTGATCACTTCTCTTCACTTCTGCCATCACCAGTCTGGTACAATCCATCTGCACTGTTGCAATAGCCTTTCTGCTGGTCTCTCTGCTTCTTCCCAAAGACCACATTCTTCTTTTGATCAAAACCCTCCCATCTCTGGGAGTCCTCACGTGGACCTAAATATATGTCAGTCTGTTACCCTCTGTCCTTATTTCCCTATGTTGGTCAGTTTTTTTTTGTTCATCTGGATTCAAACTTGGGTCCTCTAGGAAGAGGAAACCTTAAATGAGACAATACCTCCATCAGATTGGCCTGTAGACAAGGCTGTGGGTGGGGGCATTTTCTTGATTGATGATTGGAGTGTGCTGGCCCAGCTCACTGTGAGCAGTGCTAGACCAGGCAGGTGGTCTTGGGTTCTATAAGAAAGCAGGCTGAGCAAGCCATGGAGAACAAACTATGACCTTTAGGTTGCTGCCTTGAGTTCCTCCCCTGAATTCCCTCAAAATTGGACTATGATCAGGATGAGTAAGTCCAAAAAACTCTTTTCCCCAAGTTGCTTTTGTTCAGTGTTTATCAACAAGAGGAGAGCAAAGTAGGGTATTCCCACTGTCTAACCAACTTTATTCTACCCTAGCCTGTTACTTCTTTGCCCTCCATGAATATATAATTACTTTTCCTGCCTTGAGGGTTCAGTCTGATTGGAGGAACTATTATATATGTCCTACTAGAAAGCATTTTGTACTGCCTAATTTTCTCCTTCTTCAATGAGCTTAGCTATTTATTGGCTTGACAAGCATTTGTAGGGGTGAAACAACATGTTAGGATTGATCTGAGTCATACTGCTGGCCTCAGCTGTGTGCTGAGGGAAGCCCGACTCCCCAGCTTCTTTGCTGGCAACATCTGAGAGCTAAGTGGACACAAAAATCAGGGTTTTCTCCCTTAGTTACAAAGAATAGGTTGGACTATAATCAAACGTGAATTCATCTGTGCCCAGAAGTTCAATTTCAAACACCAATGAGGGTTGGCTGTGCTGACTTTCAAGATTTATCTGGGAGTTGAGATTGAGAAGCCTAGAGATCCCTATTTCTGTGAGCTCTGTGCCTTCTAGGGTACTAGGTTCTGGAGCACCAAATGACATTTCCGTGTGACATGGTGCTGCTGCCTCTGAGAGAGATGGAGCAGTTCCATGCCGGAAGGCACTCTGTGACCTTATGCAAGGCCGTTAGAAAGCAAGAAGCTTTATCTCCTTTCTTTTCTCTTTTTGGGCCACCCGTAGTTCAAGTTTTATTTACGAAAATTTTATTATTATACCAGTCTAGTGGCATGAATCAGAATTAGTGAAAAACAAATGATAGAAATTTCTGGTCATAATGCAAGCAGTTTTAAGGGAATGTAGGGTTTTTTCCCCTTTCTTCTTGCAGCCAGCACAGCAATCCACACTAACTGCTAAGTGCTTCTGAGCTGACATTCGTCTAAGCCTGCTATAATGAACAGATAACTCATTTATAATTAGCAGTACCAATTAATTGGCATGCAAACAATTAAAGTGATTAAAGTGCTAAAGTTCTTAAGAACAGTTTTTCCTAAGTAGGTTATAGACAAACCTTCTCTGACCCTGCATTTTGTTTACAAGATTAAACCTCTGAAGACGCGTTTCTTCATAGACGCTGCACGAAGAAGTTTTAGCTCAACCTTGGTCAGCCATCTCTGATCTGCAACGAGTGTTGGAGAATTCATTATACTCTGACTTGCCAAATAAATACTTAAAATATAAGTTATGTGCACTCTTGGGCCTTTTATATATTAATACTCATCCTCTACCCTCTCCCAGAAGAGTCTCAGTGAATTTGAAGCAGCCAATATCTCATCTAGGTTACTGCTTAGTATCTATCTCATAGTCTAGAAAAAAAATACGGGATTTTATTTGCATTGCTGCTGTTTTTATTTGCTTGTGTGTGTGTGTTTTATGTGCATGTTTATGTGTGAGTGTGTACTTGTTTGAGTATGTGCATAGAGACCAGAGAGGGATGTTGGATGTCCTGGTCATCACTCTCTGACCTATTCCTTTGAGATAGGGCCTCCTACTGAGGCTGGAGCTGGGCTGGAGGCCAGCAAGGTACAACGAATTTCCTGTCTCTGCTCCTCTTCCCAGCACTGGGGTTACAGGTGAACACGTGACCATGCCCAGACTTCCCATGGGTGTTGGGATCTGAATTTGGGATTTATGGTCACACCATCTGAGCCATCACCCCAGCCCACATTATTTTAGCTTTGAATGATTAAACATCGTGCATATTTAAGGCGTACAAATTCATGTTCTGAAACATTTTCTCCTTGAGGATGTCCATGTGCTTTCCTCTTGAACCAAAGCAGTTTTGTGACTTATCTGTCTCCAAAAGATCATTCCAGACATGGCATATACAACTTCTGAGGCTAAGTCAAAAGAGACATCGTGGTCCCTACCTTGTCTGCTGACATATTTCACCTTCTAAAAAGATTTTTTGAGAACTCCATACATGAGTACTGTATTTACATAATTTCTATTCTCTCTTCTCCACCTTCAACACCATTCAAGCTCCCCAACTGCCTTTTAAATTCATGACTCGTTCTTTAATTATATATTTATTTATCTTGCTGAGTCCATTTAGAGTTGCTGCTACATTGTGAGAAACCCCAGGCCATGTGGAGAAGCATATATAGCTTTTCTGGTTGGCAGCCCCAGCAGGGAGCCCAGCTAGCAAGCAGAAACCTCACCAGAGATGAGTACAAATACCCACATCCTCTAAGCTCCATGTTCCTCTAGGTGAGACCCCTGTCAGCACGGGGTAGAGACAAGCTACCTCATTGTGCTCTTTCTAAATGTTTGGCCCATACAAATCTGTGATTGCAGTAAAATGGTCATTGTTTTATGCCTTTGCCATTTTGGATTTTGCCTATAGTGATTGCAAGAAAGGGTTTTCCTATTGCACTTCAAGCTGTTACAAATGACCCCCACTTGTTTTTGCCTCCGTGAACATTTTTTTGGGGATGTTCTATTTATCCCTGAATGCCTTTCCTTGTGCTGTTCGTACTTTTTAGTTTGAAATGAAATCCCCGAAGCTCATTGGAAGGGTTGTAATTGTATTCTCTTTTGGTTATTTATTTATTCTGGGGCAGAGGTTAGTAACACCCTTTTTCAACTGTCTTGATGGTAGAGATCACATCTACCTTAGAGGCTGTTGGGAGATTGCCAGTGTCTGGACAGAGTCACCCCCTAGTTCGATGCTCAATAACATTAGGAATATCCAGAGCCCAGTTATATATCTCCCAGCATATCTTCCACTCACCTAAAACACACACATTAGAGTGCGCAGAATTCTTAGAGGGTGCATGTGCTCCTGTGCATAGACACACTTGTTACCAGCTCTTATGCAGATGACTCTGTGTTCTCATGGGCTATCAATATTTCCTAAGACTGGGAAACAGCAGCAATAATTAAACAAAACCAACTCGAAACAGACCAATAATAAAACATCCTCAGGCTCTAATTTGGCTGTTTCACCTAAGGATAATTGTATACGAGATGACAGAGTCCAGATACTAAGCAGAATCTTCTGGGCGTGCCTCTCTGCTGCAGACCCTCAGTTCTGGAGCGAAAGGCTCACCTCTCCTTGGTTGGTCTATGTTGGCTTTCTGGAAAGTCACACTTACAATTGCAGAGACCTTGGCATTTGGTGGGCCGACCCCTTCAGAAACTGTAGTTCTTCCCAGAAACACGAACACGCTCATTGTCCAAAGACATGTGCCTGCCATTTCAGAAGGTTCCACTGTGCTACAAATAACCAGAGCCCTCTCCAGAAGCCTATAGGAGTCGGAGTGCCTGGCCTTGCAAATCACAAATAGTCACTGCGTTCTTACTGATAAGAAGGCCGCCATTTTAGCTGCTTACAAGTGTCAGCCTTATAAACAAGCAGGTCAACATCTGCCAAACATTTCCTAAAGATCAGGCTCGCTTCTAAGGGCTCCATTAAGTACATCCAGTCCTTGGGAAAACATTGTAGGAAGTGTTCAAATTCCATTGTAAGGTTGTGAGGGATGACTTTTCCAAGGACTCCCAGTTAATAAATCAGTGGACGCAGGCTTGAGAAATTCCAACATCTAATGCTTTTCTATCTCTTGGCTTGTGTCTAGGGAGTGGCAGAGACCACTGTCCTAGCATATCGCAACTGAAAAAGTTGCTAGTATCAGGCTTGCTGTTCAAATTTCTATATTCTCCTTCCTCCCTTGTCTATTTCCAGCTTTTTTATTTTTATTTGTTGGATGCCGGAGTGTAGCATGGGGTGGGAGTGAAGGGCATACCAATAGAGAAATGACAAGATACAGCACTAAGAACAAGGGATCAGTCCAGTCTGTGAGCTTGCTCAGGAGTCCGCTGAGCCTCCCCGCACAAGATACAACCCTCACACTTACTTCACACCTAGGTTTTACACAGAAAATTTTAAATTTGATAATAAGGTAGGCAGGTCAGGCATTTGTCTATCCACTTACAGCTGTGGATGCAGAACTCTTTTCCCAGGATACTGTCTTCCTTGTTCTTCAGCTGTGGATGCAGAACTCTTTTCCCAGGATACTGTCTTCCTTGTTGTTCAGCTTCCTTTTTAGACCTTTTCCCTCTTCCTTTTTGCTGCTTCTCCGCCCAGAGAACAAGGACAAGAAATGCCATTCTGGGAAATTGAAGCACACTGGCTTCGGGCAGTAGGTCATAAGTCATTGAGATTGGTAGACGGCTGTCCCTGCTCATGTTCCGGGAAGCAGCCATCACAAACGTAGCCAATGTAGAACAAGAATAAATTGGGAAATTGTAACAGGAGAACACCTAATGGCAGTGGCTTTTGAATGATAAGGCAACTGATAAGGGCTATTGAGAAAGGAGCGCTGAGACTAAGAATTTGAAAGATTTCTTTTAAGGTCTCAAGCCAGTCTCATCTGGTTTTGGATGACCTACACCGGCTCCTTTCGACTGAAATATTCCCTCAAGTGGAGAAAAGCAATTCATCAAGTGACAGAGCTAAAAGTAATTCTCTGAAAGAAAATCCACTGGGCTGGGCTGGTCCATGCCCTCTGTTTCCTCAGAAGAGACCATGCAATATGGCCTTCCAAGAGCTGACATAGCCTGGGTTTTCTAGTAGTGGCCTTCTTCCTGAGAGCACACGTGGGTATTGGTCTATCCGTTACTCCACTGACTGCAACTCCTGTTTGCCAGCCTATTGTCTGAGCTCTCTGCTAGGGGTGATAGAGGCCATGAGCCTGGTCCAAGTGCTGAGCGAGTTTCCACTTGGATGAACCCACACTTGGTGGCTCCTCACCTAAAAAAGGCAGAGCTTTTCTCATTGTGGACTTTGCGGGCTGACAGGCACCCATGAGCTTGCCTTGTTTGTCTAGCTCTGGACAGAAGATGCTCCAGAGTATGAGTTTTGGTAAGACTCTTGTAGGAGACTCAGCAGGAGACTCTCAAACTTATTCAGATTTGTGAGTCAAACAGAGATAAAGTGAGCCTTGCTTCTGGAAGGTTAAGTGCTTATACTGGCTAGTTTTTGTCAAGTTGATAGAAACTAGAGTCGCCTTGGAAGAAGGAAGCACAGTTGAGGGATTCTTCATGAGACTGGCCTGTGGGCATGCTTATG
The DNA here is from genome assembly GCF_000317375.1 of Microtus ochrogaster. Taxonomy (NCBI): domain Eukaryota; kingdom Metazoa; phylum Chordata; class Mammalia; order Rodentia; family Cricetidae; genus Microtus; species Microtus ochrogaster. Next base: position 2,963,567 of record NW_004949122.1, on the reverse strand, counting down.
GGAATTTTCTTGACTGATGATAATGTGGAGGACCCAGCCCCTTGTGGATGATGTCACCCCTGGGAAGATGGTCCTGGGTTGTATAAGAAAGCAAGGCGAACAAGCCATTGAAGCAAACCAGTCAGTAAATAGCCATCCTTCATGGTCTCTGCTTTAGTTCCTACTTCTAGGTTTCTTCCTTAAACCCCTGTCCTGATTTCTGACAATGTTGCACTATGACCTGCAAACCAAATGAATTCTTTTTGTTTTAAAGTTTCTTTGGGTCAGTGTTTTATTTACTAATCAACCAACCAATCAGCCACCCAACCAAAGAGGACAATACCCAAGGGGCTCTTTTGAACTGAGAGTATACCAAGGTTTTGAAGAAAGAAACTCATATAAAGATAGAGCCATATCTCAGAAGGTAACAAGCCCTAGGCAATTAAAAAAGGAGATTCTCATGGAAAAGCAAAAAACCCAGGATAGCCAAACAACAATCCTGTACAATAAAAGAACTTCTGAAGGCATCACAATCCTCGACTTTAAACTCTACTACAGAGCTACAGTACTGAAAACAGCCTGGTATTGGCATAAAAACAGACAAGAAGTCCAATGGAACTGAATCAAAGACCCAAATATTAATACATATACCTACAAACACCTGATCTTTGACAAAGAATATAAATAAAAAATTATAAAATGGAGAAAAGAAAGTATATTTAACAAATGGTCCTGGCATAACTGGTTATCAGCATGTAGAAGAATTAAAATAGACCCATATCTATCACCATGCACAAAACTCAAGTCCAAATGGATTAAAGACCTCAACATAAAGCCAGCCACACTGAACTTCATAGAAGAGAAAGTGGGAGGAAGTACCTTGAACGCATTGGCACAGGAGAATACTTCCTAATTATAAGCCCAGTAGCACAGACACTGAGAGAAACAATTAATAAATGGGACATCCTGAAACTGAAAAGCTTCTGTAAAGACAAGGACATGGTCAACAAGACAAAATGGTAGCCTATAGAATGGGAAAAGATCTTCACCAATCCTATATCAGACACAAAATACACAAAGAACTCAAGAAATTGGTCATCAAATGAACACATAACTCAATCAAAAATGGAGTACAGACCTAAACAGAGAACTCTCAACAGAGGAATATAAAATGGCTGAAAGACACTTAAGAAAATGCTCAATATCCTTAGTCATCAGAGAAATGCAAATTAAAACAACTTTGATTATTTAAGATTCCATCTTATACCTGTAAAAATGGCCAAGATCAAAAACAATGATGACAACTTATGCTGGAAAGGTTGTGGGGTAAAGGGAACATTCCTGCATTTCTGGTGGGAGTGCAAGCTGGTATAGCTCCTTTGGATATTTGTATGGAGATTTCTCAGAAAATTAGGAAACAACCTTCCCCAAGACCTAGCAATACCACTTTTAGGTATATATCCAAAGGATGCTCAATCATGTTACAGGGACATGTGCTTAACTATGGTCATAGCAGTATTGTTTGTCATAGCCAGAACCTGGAAACAACCTAAATGCCCCTTGACCAAAGAATGGATAAAGAAAATGTGGTACATTTACACAATGGAGTACTACACAGCAAAGAAAAATAATGACATCTTGAAATTTGGAGGCAAATGGATAGAACTAGAAAGCATCATATTGAGTGAGGTAACCCAGACCCAGAAAGACAATTATCACATGTACTCACTCATAAGTTGTTTATAAACATAAAGCAAAGAAAACCAGCCTACAAATCACAATCCCAGAGAACCTAGACAACAAGTAGGATCCTAAGAGAGACATACACATATCTAATCTATATAGGAAGTAGTAAAAGACAAGATCTACTGAGTAAATTGGGAGCATGGGGACCATGGGAGAGGGTCAAAGGGGAGCAGAGGGGCAGGGAGGGGAGCAGAGAAAAATGTTTAGCTCAATAAAATCAATTTAAAAATAAATAAAAAAGAAAAAAGAAAGGAGATTCTCTTAGGACAAGTTACTATTAATCTGAAGGCTGAGAAATTGGTGAGAATGGCAGTTAACTTTGGCTTCTGGGTACCTTTTAGGGATGCCTCCTGTGGTCTACTCACTTAGCCTTGGAAAGTGACCCATAGCCATTGTGGGAAAACCTGACAGAAAGCTAGGTCAGGAGAGAAGATCCCTAATAAGGGGATGGGATACAGCACTCTGAGATTCCATTAAGAAGAGGTTACAAAGTAAGTGGACCCAGGATTTATTGGGAATTGGCAACCCAGGCAGTTGGAGAAAGGGTAGAAGCTGGACCATTTAGTTGTTGGGGAAACACGTTATAATATCCTTCCAGCACAGCAGGGCTTGATGAGCACAGACATATCCTTAATGGCAGTAGTATTCCAACTCGAGCTGATAGTTGCCATGAAAGTAAGTGAACCCAAAAATTTCAGTTCCCTTGATTATTTAAGAGAGTCAGAATGCAGAGTTTTCAAATGAACTTTTGTAGTTTTAAAAATATCACATGATATCTATCGCCTGGGCCAATAAAGCTGGGATTACAGTCATTTGTTTTCTGTTCCAACAATAACTGGGTTATACGCAGACCTTTGGCCCCCACCTAACATTACCCTGATCCAGGTTTGAATTTGTATTTCAGCAGTTGGATGAATTATTGGTTCCTCTTGTTGTTTTCTGTCTCTATTGATAGCTGTGGAATATTCTTTTACACTATGGCCAGTAGAGCCAGATGACCTTGAGACAGAACCTCAGAAACAGAACTATGAGACTAAACAAAATTTTGTTCTTAATTATTTATGTCAGGCATTTTGTACAGTAACAAAAATTCATCTAACACAGAACCAAGCCATATAAACAGACTTTGGGGTGGAGACCGTCTACGACTTACTTAATTTGTGATATAAAGTCTGTAGAAACTAAAGAATGGGAAACTTTTTTTTCTGACCATTAAATAAGATGGACATTTTTCTGGATGCTTTTTGACAAGTGGGAAAGGTGGATTTGGTGGGAAATAACCGCCTTCTAGGATTATTCTTCCTTATCTCAAATTCTAGAAGAAGGAACACAAGTAGGTATGGGATTAAGTGTATGCATCGCCATCATGACAGAAGAATCTGAAGACAACATCTCCACGGGAGCAGATCCAAATTATTTCCGGATTATTATTTTTTTCTGTTGTAATTGAGGAATGAGACTAGATTTACTGATAAAAACTGACTCTGGCCAGGTGGTGGTGGTGCACGCCTTTAATCCCAGCCCTCTTGAGGCAGAGGCAGGCGGATCTCTGGGAGTTCGAGGCCACCCTGGTCTACAAGAGCTAGTTCCGGGACAGGCATCAAAGCTACCAAGAAACCCTGTCTCGAAAAAAAAAAACTGACTCTGTAGGTTTGGAACACAGTATCAAACAAAATCCCAGTTGTAGCTCTGTAAGCTTCTTTGGCAACACAATCACTTCTAGTTCAGTTGCCTTTTTATCCATTATACATATAATATGCCACAGAAATTTTTAATTCTGGGACTTGGGGGATTTAGTTGGACAACCCAATAGAGAAAACTTGTTAAACGTGAGGGTTTGGGCCACATGCCTTGCTTGTAGAATACAAAGAAACCAAGCTGGGATTGGGTTTGAATTTTCTCCGTGTTGGCTAGCCCTCACAATGCCAAAAGCATTATTTAGGCTGCTGGGGAGAGTTTTTATTAACAGTGTTAGTCAGCTGTGGGCCCTGTGTGTGAGAATCCCAATCTGCCTGGTAAGATGACCCCATTGTACATTAGTGGCAAATCTGTTATGAGGTAATCAACATATTTATGATTGACTTTTATGCTTATTCCACAGGAGAGGATTCATATCTGATATTGTAAACCCAGTCTCGACCAGGAAGATTTTACCCTCTAGTTGGGGAAGCTACTGTTGTTGTCTTGACAAATGGACATGATATACCTGTTAAACTGCCTTCTAAATAACTCTAAATAACTATGTTTCTGCCTGTAGATTAGTAACCAGCTTCGGTCAAGAAGCTTCTTTGTGTCCCAGTCCGTGGTGGATGCAGAGTCAGGTGACTGCTCAAAGCACTGAGAAGGAAGTGACTGTTGATGTCTGGGCCTTTGGTAGGTCATCTGTGCCCCTCCTCCTGCATGGCTGAGGGGACATCTCAGAAGAGGGGACAGAGAGAATGCCAGCGCCAGAGCAATGGGAAGAGGAGCAGTCTGGAGTGCTGACTTCCAGATATGATATAGCTGCTGCACAGAATTTCCTCAAGTTATGATCTGTCAGTACCCTGTCATGGGTGGGAAGGAGTCCAAGGGGCTCCACCCCTCCCCGAGCAGTTAGCTTTTGATGGGAGGAGACAAATTTTTAAGGGTCTAGCCAATGATAAGACTCCCGAGATCCTGTAAAGAAATCCTCATTCCAAAAGCATCTCTTAGCCATTTGTGTTTCTTCTGAGAACTCTCTGTTTACGTCTGCAGCCCACTTTTTAATTAAGCTGTTTTCTTAGTGCTTAGGTTTTTTTTTTTTTTTTGAGGTCCTTGTGTATTCTAGACACTAATCCTCTGTCGGATGTATAGCAGGCAGAGATTTGTTCCTTTCTGTAGGCTGCCTCTTCACTCAGGGAAGAGTCTCCTTTGCAGAAGCTTTTCAGTTTCACGAAGTCCCACTTATTGATGGTCTGATCTCCTGGGTGACCGGATCCTATTCAGAAAGTCCTTACCTAAGCCTACATCCTGAAGTGTGCTCCCTACTCTTTTTTTATTTTTCAAAATGCAAACTAAAACTACTTTGAGATTCACTTTACCTGAGTCAGAATGGCTAAGATCAAGAAAGCAAATGCTGGCTAGGATGTGGGGAACATTATACACGGTTGTGTAGAATCAGTATGGTTGTTACTCAGGAAACTAGAAATACATCTATCACAAGACCCAGCTATACCACAGCAGGGCATGCACACAAAGGACTCTATTTTCTACTGCAGACACATGTGCATGTATGAAACATATTCATTTTCACAGATGCTCTATTCCAATAGTCAGGACATGGAAACAACCAACATGCTCAGAACTGATGAACGGATAATGAAAATGTGGTACCTAAACAGAGCAGCATTTTATTCAACTGTAATGAAACATAAGATCATGAAATTTAAAAGTAAATAGTTGGGGACTGGAAAGGCTATACTGAATTGTTCTGGAGCTGCTGGCTGCATTCCTGCTGCCCCGGCTCCAGGCTGCCTGGCTAGCTTATGCCCCAAAATAACGACACACAAACTGTATTCATATAAACACTGCTTGGCCCATTTCTATTAATGTGTGTAGCACCACGAGGTGCACTTACCAGGAAGATTCTAGCCTACGTTCATCCTGGGTCAGAGCTTCACTGCATCTGCCTCAGAGAGGAGAGCTATAGCATCTGTCTGAGGCATCTTACCTCACTTCCTCTTCCTCCCAGCATTCTGTTCTGTTTACTCCACCCACCTATGTTCTAACCTATCAGGGCCAAGCAGTTTCTTTATTAATTAACCAATGACCTTCCTCCATCACTGAATGAGGTAGCACAGACCCAGGAAGATAAACATCATATAATCTCACTCTTCCCCCCCCCCCCAATTTTTAAAAATTGATTTTTATTGAGCTCTACATTTTTCTCTGCTTACTCTTAAGTGGATCTTAGTATTAAATATTTGATTCATGTGTTTAATTTGGAGTATCTGTTGGATCCAGGAAACTAAAAAGGGACAGTTGAAAGTTGAAGGAGGAAGAGATCTTACGGTAGGTACTGGTGGCAGAACACAGGTAATATGAAAGGGGAAGGTGGAACAGTAAGGAGGGCAGCTTAAGTGGGGAGAGGGATGGGAGGTAAGACATAGGAGGGGATCAAACTCTAAGTATATTTGAAAAATATCATATGGAAACTTACTATTTTAGAACATTGCATATCATACAAAAAGTTTGATTGGAGTTGTCTTACATAGGGGGTTATGTTCATTCCAGAGGCCTTAGGTTGCCACGTAAAAATTCCAGTGCCAGATGTGGGGATACCTTCCCTTATGTTGTTGGTTAGAGTTGTCCCAGAGATCACCCAAAGCAAGACAGGATCTTGAAATTGTTCATGGTTGCCTAGAACTTGATGGTAAGACCTATTGCTGAAAGCACCACACACACTGATCATAGGACATGAAAAAAATTCAAGTCAGTACTAACCAGGAAGCTTCATATCTGTTGATTAGGTCCCATAGTACTGAGAGGTGCTATGCAGACTGCTGGGAAATGTTATCAGCAGTCTTATCCAGCTATGAGCTGTATGAGCTGCAATAATGACAGGCATGGCACACTATGAGCAAGGGTTCAATAGTACACACATTGTATGAGAGAATTCAATTGCTTTCTGGTTGGACTACACAGGACAAAACTTGTACCTAGTACTGTAGATCTGGCCAAGAACTCGTGGTTGGTAGCTCACAGGCCCCGGAGTGGGTCTGCAACTGTCATTTCTGCTAGGTGGACATTGCCTTGAAGCACCCTCTACAGTTGTGTCTCTCTAGCCACAGATTAGAGCAGCTCCCAGACTCATCAGAGAAGTTTCTTAGTGCGGTAGACGGTAGTTATTGTAGAAACTCAGTTAGTCATAGGACAGAAAATAAGTGACTGTGGCATGCTCAGCTACAAATTGGACACACACACACACACACACACACACACACACACACACACACACGAAGTGACAGAACCATCCTAAGAGACAAGGTTTGCACCCGTAAACCCACTGAGGTTGCACTGATGCACCCATAACCTCAGCAACTGCTTCAGCTTTTTTTATTAAGTCAGCCAACATTCTAACAGGGAATGTGAAGGGGCTGATGAGCCCCCACCCCTAACTGAGGAGCTATGGCCACAAAGTTCAGGGGGTAGGAATGTTGAGGAGAAGTTGGGAGAAGTAAGGAATGAATATAACCAAAACATATTATATGAAATTAGCAACGAATTAATAGAAAGAACAAACAACCCCTAAACAAACCTTCATCATGCTCCTTTAAGTAATCCTAATGAAACTTACTGGGTCACACACAAGAGAAGTAAATTAAAAAAATGAAAATAAAAATAAGTAGAAGGGAAGCTAATTGGGAGTGGAAGGAAATTAGTAAGGATGGGAGGGGAATGTAAGAGGGCATTGAGTATGAATATGACTGAAAGATGAGCATTGTGAAAATGTCATAATAAACCCATTATTATGCATAATTAATACATGCCAATAAAATTTAAGCAAAATGGTTCTTATGCTTTGGCTTTGGGCTTTTATGGAAGTATTTGGGGAGGCCAGCATAGAACCTCATGTGAGAGAAAGAGCAAGCTGTATTAGCACTTTCCTAAGTCACAAATACTTTGGATCATGAATTTGTTCTGCAAAACTGGTATACCACCTAGGTTGAGCATTTGATGAATGATTCCAGCAACCTGTCCTCCTGGGTTCTGACAAGGAAGCAAGTGTCCCTCTAAAGACTATTCTACCGTCTCTGAATTCTAATGTTCAAATCTTGGGGACTAGAATTACATTAACTGTGTAGATAAATTTTGGGAGACTTGACATCATTATGACAGCAAATTCTCCCACCCAAGAGCATAGAATGTTCCTCAACTGATTCAATTACTATTTTTATATCCTTTAGTGAAAATTTATGGTCCCTTTTATTTAGTCCTGTATGTTTCTTATTAACTTTGTCTCTAGATATTTCATGCATTTCAATACTATTTTGAATGCAATATTTTCCCATTATGTTTTCTAACTAATTACCTAGTTCTTACTGGCATATTGGAAAGCCATTTTTATGTATTTATTTTGTAATTGCTACTGAACTATTTTATTAGTTCATATAGTTTTATATATTTGGGGGGGGTAACTAATCATACAATATAGAATATGTGGCTTAGCTGCTTCAAGTATTCCTTCTACAAGCACCAGAGGGAACACTGGGTGAGTATGCCTCTCTTCCGTGGAGGCCAGATACAGTGAAACATTCTCAATCTCCTTTCTGTTGGAAGACAATCCTCCATGGCTCTGCCACATTTATATACATATTTTTCCTTTTGCTTTTGGGAGATTGGATCACTCTGGGTAGCATCAGCCTACTGTGAATTTGAGATAATTCCTCAGCCTCCAGAGTGCTGGGATTTCAGGAAGTGTTAGGATTATGGGAATATGTCATCATGCCCAACTTTGTGTAAACAATCTGACCTTGGCACTTTGCATTCTTCTGAGCCACCTGTTCAAGGTTAGTTATATAGTGAGTGATCTCAGAAGATAACTGTGGTAGGGAAACAGATTCAGGTTTCTTAAGATCAAAATCCTTTTACAACATCTCATTATAGTGCTGATATTCTCAGGCCCTCGTCACATCCTCAGGTAGGAACTGGTACTATAATGCAAATAATAGCGGTGTCTACTGTTAGTGATGCAAGTGATAAATAGTCCTTTATCTTGCTTATTCAGAAGTCTTCTTTCTTCTACCATGAAATGTAGAATCCATGAAATGTACTAGGATAACTTGCTACCTTATAAGTGGGGCATATTTTTAGTATTTTTTATGATGAGGATGGGATGGGGACAGAATCATGCCTTTCTGGAAAAGAAAAGATGAGGACCTCATAATCTTATAACTGGTGCCTGGGCAAAGTATATGAAATTGGTAGCAAACATGTTCTTTAAATTGTATGGCCAATTGAACTATAAATGGTCCTCTACTTTATTGCCCATTAGTGAGAATGAATCGGGGTAGGCTGGGGGAAATGGTTGCAGGATGAGTTCCAGGAAGTAACTTCAAAGTCAGCAGCCTAAATGGTGTCCTAGTTGGTACTAATTTTTCCCAGACAGGGGATCTTCCTTTTCAGTGCAGTGGTCCTGCTGAAAATGGCTCCGTTGGAGTGGATAGTGCTAAGGTTTGCTCTGAGCAGGAATATGCTTCAACTCTACTCAGATAATAGTTGCAGAGATGTACACCTAGCCCAGGCGTAAAGGAGCGAGCTGGTCATTGAACACTTAGAAGATGAGCTGAGCACTTAGATGAAGGATGGTGTGCTGATGTAAGATGATATGAATTGGAACTCTCATAGCTCAACTTATTCTGTAACATGTTATGTCAAACTTAGATTCAAGTGGAACCAAAAAAAAAGAAGAAAGAAAGAAAAAGAAAGAAAGAAAGAACAAAAGAAAAAAGGTCTCAGGTTATTTCTTTTCTGTTTCTTCTCCTCCTCCTTCTCTTCCTCCTCCTCCTTCTTTTATTTTGCTGAGTTCAACTGCTCTAAGGGGATTTTGATCCCTTTGAGAGGATTCCTTTGAGAAATGCAAACTCCTGTGGGAATCTATGATTGAAACATTTGGGATGTAATTGTCCTGGCTGGATGTACAATGTTGATAAAGGTGACAGGCTGCAGAATAATAATGTGAATCAAAGCAATCTTGATATATTCCTGCGAACAACTTGACTACGGTGGAAAATCTGAGCTCTTTTGTTGAAATCAGGCAAGGACTTAAACGATGTTCTTTTAGCAATGGCTGGGCGCAGGGATCAGCAAGCTTTCTCTGCAAAGTCCTGCAAAGGACTAGACAGTAAATATTTTAAGCTTTGCGGACCATGCTTTCTCCATTGCGACCACTGATCTCTGCTACCGAAGCACAAAACCAGCCACAGGCATTATGTGAACAAATGGATGTGGCTTTGTCCCAACAGAATCTTATATACAAAAGTAGGCAGCAAGCTGGCAAGCTTCACAGGCTGTAGCTTGCTGCCCCTTGGCACAAAAGATGTCTTGGATTAAGGTGGCATCTTCAGAGAAGGCTGCTGCTGTGTAAGCCAAGCTTAAATCAGCAAAAGGGTGCAAATCCCTTGGCTTCAAGCAAAGAACTAAGTGTATAAAGGGATGCTCAGAGGAGGAGTACCCATGGCTGAGGTAGCTTGCTTCAACTACCAGGGCTTTGTTGTCTGAGACCGAGTGTTAGGTGGGGAGAAACCACGGAAGTTCATTTGTGCGAGCCATGATGGTAAAGGGGAGGATGATGCTGAAAATCAAAAGCAAACAAGAAATAATCCTATCCTCCTTTCTTCCCAACTCCTATCCATCTACCTAATTTCAGAGAAATACGATTTAAAGTGGGATAGTGTTCTGTCAAAGAGGAGCACATGCTGGGGGGCGGGCTTCAGAACGGGGTCCTCAGCTTTTAGGACTGGTGGACATGAGTGCCTAAGTCACTGTCTTAGTCATAGATCAGCAGAATGGAAAGGCCCTGCATTCAGCTGTTGTATTCATGGCACTTGGACAACGGTAGTGTTAGACACTGTCAAAAATTTCTTTTTAAGGCTACGTTAACATCTGAGGCTTAAGACTGGCTCATTCTAACAAGGGCAGTCTCCATTATATATTAGCAGGGGTCCCTAAGTACCATCTGCTGTAGTGTGGGTTCAACCTGTCATTCTTCTACTGAAACTACATTTGTTTTTTAACAGATGATCTCATGTTGGGGGGTATTAAGGTGAATGTGTCTCCCTAAAATTCTTAGGTTGAAACCTAGACCCACCCAGTGTTTTGTACTTGGAGACAAGCCTTTGAAGAGGTAATTAAGGTTGGCATGGTGGCACATACCTGTAATTCCAGCTATTTGGGAAGTGGAGGAAGGAGAATTGTGAGTTTTGGGGGCTTCTTAGGGCAACTTAGTGGGACCTTGTCTTAAAGAAGGGAAGAAGCAAAGAAAAATAAAGGCAATTAAATTGGAATGAGGTCCCATTAGTGAGGTTCTGATCTACTATTAACTGTGCCCTGAGCAGAAGGAACGAGACCCCAGAGGTGTGCGTGGACAGATCAGAAGGCCAAAGGAGACAACCTACAAACAAGGAGAAACCTCAGGGGGTATTAGATATGCTGATACCTTGGACTTTTGACCTCCCAGCATTCAGGACTGTGAGAAATAAATTTCTGACGTGATGGAGGAAGGTCATTGGTTAAAAAATAAAGAAACTGCCTTGGCCCATTTTATTGGTTAGAACATAGGTGGGTGGAGTAAACAGAACAGAATGCTGGGAGGAAGAGGAAGTGAGCTCAGAGAGACGCCATGCTCCCCTCTCCCAGGTAGACACGATAGCTCTGCTCTCTGAGGCAGAAGCATGAAGCTCAGACCCAGGATGGATGTAGGCTAGAATCTTTTCTGGTAAGACTGATGCTACACAGATTATTAGAGATGGGTTGATCGGGATATGAGAATTAGCCTGTAAGGGCTAGAGTTAATGGGACAAGCAGTGTTTAAAAGAATACAGTGTCTGTGTAATTATTTCGAGGCATAAGCTAGCCAGGCGGCCGGGGTGCTGGGGATGCAGCCTCGCCGCTCCTACTACGACACTGACCTGCCCCATCCAGCCTGTATTTTGTTATATCAGCCCTAGTGGATGATTACAGTTGACAGATCAGAAACCTCAGGCTCTGAGGCCCTGACTCTAGTTCTGTCACCCTTCCGTCAGCAGGGTTGGATGATAAGCCTTGGCATTTTTAGACATCTCATAAAATAAAGATTCGGTAAAAGGGAGTAATCAAGGAAAAAAGTCCCAGCTCCTCAGATTCCAGCCCCACCTCTAACCCATCACCAAAAAGATGAATCAACTTCTTGGTTCACTGAGAGTTTGTGGTGGAGTGCTCAAAACAGACACGCTAGAGGAAATAGCACCAGGTGACATTGTATATCAGATCACTGGACTGATTCCCCTAGTAGAAATTCCAGGAGTCATTAGGGCGTACCTCACAGGCAGCTCTCTCTAGGATTGTAATCAAATGGTAGATAAGGCGATATTGTCTCCTGATGTTAGCTGAAATGCTGAAGGTTCTCTGAAATGCATTCAGACCTGCCTCAGCTTGTTTGTTTGGGATTGTTGTGGCTTACAGAAGTGCCTTCGATCTTTCGGTGGACTAATATGGAGTCCATGTAATCACTGGCGTATCTTGATATGTTTGGATTAGTATTTGGGTCAAGTTGAATGCTCAATACAAAAACCCAAAGTAGACCGTAATGATTTATAGTATCTATTCAACTGATTGAGTCTGGGACTCTGAGAATCTAATTTGTCATTACTGGTCTTAGATGCTACCTGAGATAAATAATGGGATTAATCTTAGGCTATCTTGACCCAAATAACTGTAATGACCAACAAAGTAGGGCACTCATGGGACAATATTCCAGATGACCTAATACTGAGAAATGAGCAATGGAGTGAGTACATCCCATGTTCCTCTTTTTGGGTCTGGCTTACCTCACTCAGGATAGTGTTTTCTATTTCCATCCATTTGTACGCAAACTTCAAGAAGTTCTTGTTTTTTACTGCTGAGTAGTACTCTAATATGTATATATTCCATACTTTCTTCATCCATTCTTCTATTGAAGGGCATCTAGGTTGTTTCCAGGTTCTGGCTATCTGGGTATAAGCTACTAGATTATCAGAGCGGGTGGACAGGAGGTCATAGGGCCATGGCCGTCCTCTACTGGAGTCTATGGCAGATCACTTAGTCTCTAGGTAGGCCATAGCTCTTTTCATTTAATAAGAAACACTCTTCAATCTGACTTCTCCCAGATTTCTTTAGTAAGGGAAGTTTTGTTTGATGTGTTTTCTCTTTTGCTAGGGATTGCCCTGTGACCTATGAAGAGATCCGGAAAAATTTGTTATTTATTTCCAGTGTTTCTTTTTGTGCTTCCCTCTTCTTCCCAGGTATCTTTTATTCAATGAAAGCCCATTTTCATAGAAAAAAACCATTAATGCTTAATTGTATGGACGAATTCTGATCCAAATTATTGGAGTGTTATTTTTCTTACAGAATGTTCTTTGAGCTTATCTGTATTTTTTGAAAAAAAAAATGGCTTTTGTGGGTGGAAGACATTTACAGCATTTTTGAGCAGGTGGAGGTATTTAGATGAACTTTCTGGTGCTTTCTACCATGTCTGCAGAAACTTGACTTGGTCTATGGGAGTGGTAAGGGCTGGGAATGGTTGGTTTTCTGGTACTTCCCCTCTATGTACTTGTGGTTTCCTTAAGTAAAGTTGCAGTGTCCTAAAACAGGAAAGAAGAGATCTAGAAATACATTACCTTTTAAAGATCTTTTACAAATCCCAACTGGCTGCAGTGCCCTAGGCCTTAATTTTTCATGCTATGGGGCTCTTTCCAGAAATTTTTAGGACATCTAAAGAGAGGGTTTTTAAAGCAACCTTCATTCTAATTAACTTGGCCTATTTTTGAAGGAAATGGGAATGATTAACTCAGTGATTAATTGAGATTGCTAAAGGTGATGGCAGACCTGAACCCAAATGCTCTCATAAATTCCTCTTCCCTTGCTTAGCATGAACACACCACAGACTAAAGGGCAGAGGTTATTAGAGTGAATGAGGTTATTGCCTTTTAGAGGTAGATGGTGTCCTTTCACTTAGGGCGGCAGTTAGGAGCGAGGAGAAGAAATCTTCATTGCTCTCACATTTGAGCCGTATGGTGCATTCCCTAATGTAATGTGAAAGATCATCGTCAGAGTAGAGAAAAGAGTAGAGTGCCTGGAAGCTCAGGGCTGCTCCTGCCAATAACATCAGAAACCACTCAGGGAGAGTCGCTGCCCGCTAATGCGTCATCTCAGAAGGTCTGACAGCTCTAAAAGGGCCGGCGGGAGAATGCCCTTGGATCTACAATAGTTCTATTTTCTCTTAAGAAATTTACATTTCATTCCCTTTGCTCTGCCTTTCGACCACTTCCTCCCCTCACACAGGTACCCACTCCTTATATCATTGATATCCATACCACATTTATGTCTATGTGTGTCTAAAATCTGCATGAGAGAAGACGTGATGTTTGTCTTTCTGACTCTGTTTATTTTCCTTAACATGATGATCTCCATAGAAATTTTCCTGTAAATGATATAATTTTGTACTTAGAACCTTATAGAACTCCATTGTGTGTATATACAATACAGCCTATCCATTTTATTTGTTGATGGGCACTTAGGTTGTTTACTGGTTGCACCTCTTGGCTATTGCGAATTGTGCTGCAATGAGCATGATTCACAAGCATGTCTGTAGTGTGCAGACTTAGATTCTCTTGACTATGAAGGGATATATGGCCAGGAGTGGGGCAGCTGGATCATATGTTAGTTAGACCTTTCATTGTGTGAGAAACCTCCACCCTGACTTCTGTTGTGCTGAACCAGTTTACAGCCCCACCAGCGGTCTGTAAGGATTCTTTTTCCTTCCATATTCTTACCAGAATCTGTGGTCATTTGATTTCATGGTGACAGCCATTCTGACTGGGGTACAGTGAAATCTCAAAAAAACTTATAATTTATATTTCTCTGATGGCTAAGGAACGTTGAATGTTTTTTCAAATATTTATTTCCTATTTATATTTCTTTTAAGATCTCCTGATTGGATGGTTTCATTTTGGTGTGTAAGTTTTTGGATTCCTTGTAGATATTTATATCCTTTAGCCTCTCACCACTCTGTTGTTTCCTTTGCTGCCCAGGAGCTGTTAAACTTCAAGAAATCTTATTTGTTAATCCTTGGGGTTGTATCCTGTGCTGTTGAAGACATTTTAAAGAAAGCTGTCTATTCTTACATATTGAGGTGTTTTTCCTTTAGCACTTTGAGAGTTTTAGATCTTATACAAGGTCTTTAGGCCATTTTTGTAAAGGTTGAGGCCCAGGGATCTATATTCTTCCACATGTGGATATACTATATTCCAAGCACCATTTATTGAAGAGCTATTTTTTCCAATGTATGTTTCTGGCACTTTTGTAAAAGATTCAGATGGCTGGCTGAGTGTATTTATTTCTGGGCTCTCTATTCTTTTACTTAGGTATGTACATCTGCTTTTGCTACCATAGTAATTTGCTTCTGTGGCTCTGTAGTATTTTAAATTCAAATTCTGGAATACTTCTGGCATTTTTCTTTCTTCTTAGCATGGCTTTGCCTGTTTGGGGTCTTCTGTGGTTCCCTATGAACTTTAGATTTATCTTATTTGGTTTAGTGAAGAGTATACTTGTAAATTTGAGAGGATTACAGTGAATTGATAGATCAGTTTCGTAATATTGTTAGTCCATGAGTATGGAAACTCTTCTCTTCTACAACATTTTTCTTCATTGTCTTAAAGAATTACCTTTGAAGTCATCCATGTTCTTGGTTAGGTTTCTTCCTAGACATTTTACTTTGCTGAAGCTATTGTGAATGAGATCTGTTTTCTGGATTTCTTTATAAGCAAGTTAAGTCATTCTGGTATACAGGAAAGCTAGCCATTTTTGTATGTCGATTCTGTATCTTACTTCTTTGCTGAAAATGTTTATCATATTGAAGAATTTTCTGGGTGAATTTTAAGAAATACTGAGATTTTCAAACATGTATATAATGTTTTTGATCATATAAATCTCCTATTCCCCTTCAATTCCTTCTAGACCCCTCCACTACATCCTCCTTCCAATTCATGCCCTCTTTTTATAGTCTACCCAGTCCAACCTGTCCTGTCCTTATGTACATGGCTATAGGGTCATCCAGTGGACATGGGCATCATAACAAGGACCATTTCCCCAAAGAAAACAGACTCTGTCTTCCCTGGCAACCGTTAATAGTCAAAGTTCCTCAGCTATGGGTGAGATCTTGTGAGAGCCTTTCCTGAAGAAGTCTATAAGGTCTTTTAAGTTTATGGCATCTGAAAATAGGGACACCTTGAATTGTTTCCTATTTAAATCTCCCTTTCCCTTTTCTCTTGCCTTGTTGATTTAATTAAGACTTCAAGAACTACACTGAGTACGAGTGGAGAGAATGGAAGAAATGCTTTCGGCTTTCCTTCATTTAGTATGGAGTTGGCTATAGGTTTGTTGAGCACAGCCTTTATTATTTTGAAGTGTGTTTTGGCCATTCCTATGTTCTGTAGGGCTTTTTTTTATCATGAAGGGATGTTGAACTTTGTCAGAGACATTTTCCATATCTCTTAAGATGACCTGTGATTTTTGTCCTTGAGTCTATTTATATACTGTGTAATATTTATTGATTTATTCATATAAACTTGATCACAGTATACGCTGCTTTCAATGTGTTCTTGAATTTGGTTTGCAAGTATTTACTGAGAAATGTTACATCTATGATCTTCAGGAAAATTGGTGTTTTGTGTTGTCTATACATGGTTTTGGTATCAAAGTAATGCTGGCTCCATTGGATAAATTTAATACTGTTCTGTCCCTTTATATTTTATGAAATATTTATTTATTTTGGCCAAGAGACTCTTTGTTACTGCTTTAATATTGTTGGTCATTATTGATCTATTTAGGTTGCTCATATCTTGATTCAATTTTGGTAGACCTCTTATGTCTAAAGTTTGTTAATTTCTTCTAGATTTTCCAGGGGTTTGAAATGTGTTTTCAAAGTAATTTCTAATGGTTCCCTGCCTTTCACTGATATCCAGTGTAATTTCTCTTTTGTTCTTCAACTTTGATTTTATTAAATTAGGTCTTATCTCACACTTTTGGCTATTTTGGTTAGGAGTCTGCTGGTCTTGTGCGCCTTTTCTAAGAGTCAGCTCTTTTTTTTGTTGACTCCTTTATTGTTTTTTGTGCCTACTTCATAAACTTCTCTTCTGACCCTTATTATTTCTTTTTACCTAATGTACTGATTTTGGATTTGGCTTTTTTTTTTTTCGAGCACCTTGAGGCATATTGTTTTTGTATTTATTTGAGCTCTTACTGGTTTTAAAGCTTTATTTTTTTTTTTACTTATTTTGTGTGTACATGTATGCATTTGGCTATATATGTCGGCATGTGTGTGGAGGTCAGAGGACAACCTTCAGGAGTTGATTCTCCCTTTCCATCATATGGGTCTTGGGCACTGAGCTCAGATTGGCGGCAGGTGCTTTGACCTGCTGATCCCTCTCACCCACCCTCTCTGACTTTTTAATGTCAGCACTCATAACTATAAACCTCCTTTTAGAACTGCTTTATCTGTCTCCAGAGTGTCTTTTCATTTACATTTGACTCCAGTAACTTTTGATTTTCCTCCTGACTTCTTCATTGACTCATTTATCACCAAGGAGTGTATTGTTTAAAAGTCATCAGCAATCTCATCAGCAGTCTTACCCAGCTGCAAACTCGTGAACTGCAGGAATGACAGACATGGAAAAATATTCTCGTGGGTGCAGTAGTGGCACAAGTGTCTTGTGGGTAACCAAGTACTTTCTGATTGGCTTTAAGGTCCACTCCTCAGGACAAAACACACACTTGGTCCTGTCGATCCGGTCAAGGACCAATGGTTGGGGAGTGCACAGACGCCAAAGATGAACCCACTACTACTCTGTCCTTCTAAATGAACATAGCATTAAACTGCTCTCTAAAATTGTATCTCTCTGTCCATAGCTTAATGCAGTTCTCACACTCACCATAGAAGTTTCTTTGTGCAGTGGATGGAGATTATTGTAGAAGCTCACAACTGGTCAAAGTGTGGAGAACAAGCGTCAGTGGAATGCTTAGCCAGAAATGAAACATCTATAAGACATCCTCCTGTCTAAGACTCAGAGTTCATCTAGAAGAGGGAGTGGAAAGATTGTGAGAATCAGAAATTAGAGAGGACAGGAGAAAAATAGTGCCTTTTGGGCATCATTTATAAATTCATGGTAGCTGTGGTTGATTGCAAAGACCTACGTAAGATCAAGCCAGTCAACATTCTAGCATGAAGTGGGAAGCAGTGTATGAACCATGATTCTTAACTGAGGAGCTATGGATATTTGGTGGCTTCTGGGAGGAGGAGAAGGGTATGTCTTCTGGTAGACTGACCAAGTTCTAGTAGTTGGCCCCACACCCAGAAATATAGATAGCATGAATTGTGGTCCACAGGCTTGAAAAGAAAGAGAACACAGTATTTTTGGAGGTAGAGAGGTAGAGGTGGTTCTGAGAAGAGTCGAGGAGAGGAATTGGGGTGAATATGATCAAAATTGTCTGAAATTCTCAAGGAATTAATGTTTAAAGATAAAAATTTTCAAAATGTAAAAAAATTTATAATTTAATGCTCATGTACCTGTGCACCTTTTGTAGTTTTTCTCGCTACTGATTTCTAGTTTTATTTCACCATAAACTGAATTTCACTATAAACCCAGAATAGAATTTTAAAAATTAAATTGAAAAAAATAAAAAGGTAGGATTTTAAAAATTCTTTTGCATTTGTTAAGATTTGTTTTATGTGGTAAAAGGCAACTCATTTTAGAGAAGTTTCCATAGGCTTCTTAGAAGAATGTCCATTTCATAATTGATACCTGTTAAGTCCAGATGATGTATGGTACAATTTAACTATAGAGTTTCTTTTTTGTTTTTAGTCTGTATGACCTATCTGTTGAGGAGAGTATGTCATTGAAGTTTCCTGTTTATTATTGTATTAGGTCCTATCTGTCTGTTTATAATCAGTAGTGTTTATTTCATGGAATTGGGAGTCTCAAGGCTTGGTGCATATGTATTTACAATCATTATATCTTCGTTTATTGTCCCTTTTATTAATATTTAGTGGGTTTATGGCTTAAATATACTTTATCAGATATAATAACTGTTATGTAAGCTAGTTTTAAGCTACCATTTGCTTGATGTATTGTTTACTGTTCATTTCTATATGTCTTTTTCCAGTGAAGGTGTTCCTTTACTTGTGTGTATATATATGTATATGCTTGTGTTGTGTACATGGGTGTGTGTGTATGTGTGCATGCCTGCCTGCCTGTGCATAGAGGCTAGATATTAATGTCAGGTGTCTCCCTCACTTACTTTTGTTCTCATCAAATCTGGAGTGCATTGATTTGGTTAGACTGGCTGATCAGCAAGTCCCAGTCATGGATCCTCACGTGTCTGTCTACCTAGTTCTGAGATTACATTACAGCCGAAGGCCTCAAAATGAAGAAACAATATTAAAAGCTTCAAGAGAAGAGCATAAACTCATAAACAAACCTATGAGAATACATCAGATGACTCAACAGAAACTATTAAAGCCCGGAACACATATAGTGATATTCTTTAAGCCCTGAAATAGCATACGTTACTGCATCTGACTTTTTACAGGGTTGCTGGGGATCAAACTCAGGTCCTCCCACTAGTGTGGCACATTCTTTACTGACTGAGCTGCCCCTTCCCCAGCCCCTCAAGTGTGTTTCTTGGAGACAGCAATTAGTTGGATGTTTTTTTTTTTAATCCAATCAACTTGTTTGCATCTTTTAATCAGAAAGTTAAGGCTGTTTAGAGAGAAGGTTATGACTTATAGAGATTTACTGATTCTTGTAATTTTTTTGTTTTCTTTCTCTCTATTCATATTAAGGTTTGATGGTTCACTGAACTGGACACAATTGATTCTTTTCAGTTCAATTTTGTGATTCTATTTTCATGAAATTTATCCCTTTGTCCACCCCTCATGATTGAGACATTTCTCCTCTTCTCTGTGTAGAATTTGATCAAGTATCTTCTACAATGCTCGATTGGTGCTAATGAATTACTTTAGTTTTTGTTTGTACTGAAATGCCTTTATTTCTCTGTCAATTTCAGAAGATAAATTTGCAGAGTCTAGTAATCTTGGTTGGCAATTATGTTCAGGGCTCGAAGGATATCATTATATGCGTTCCTGGGTTTATTAGTTTCTGTTGAGTGATCTAATGATACTCTGATAGGTTTATTTATGTTTATGGTCTTCTCTCAAAGCTTTTAATATTGTTTCTTCATTTGTGGCCTTAATATTTTGAGGGGTGGATTGTGGAGAGGGTCTTCTCTGGTTGTGTCTCTTTGGGAGTCTTAAACAATGGTTGTGTTTGGACGTCCTTTCTTTTCCTAGATCTGGGAAATTTTCTACCATAATTTTGCTGAATAGAGTTGTTTTCCTTCCTTCCTTCCTTCCTTCCTTCCTTCCTTCCTTCCTTCCTTCCTTCCTTCCTTCCTTCCTTCCTTCTTTCCTTTCTTCCTTTTTCTTTTCTTTCTATCTCGGGTCCTTCTTTGTGCCCATGGATTCTTGGGTTTAGTTTTTTTCCCATTTCCTAGAAGTTGTAGGCACACTGATTTTGTCTGTTTATTGATGTCTGAGTCTAACATTTCCTTGACTTTTGTCTTCTATTTCTCACGCTCTTTCTACTTGGTCTAGTCTGTCAGCGCTATTTTTCACATCATATTCATCTTTTGGGTTCTTCATTTCTAACATTTTATAAAATTTTCTTCCCTCCTACAGACTGTTTCCTGACTGACTTTATCATCTCTGATACTCTGTTCTCTAGGTATTTCTTCATTCATCTAACTGTCGTGTCATTTTTGAATACAAGTCATGAATACAAGTGATAAAATAGTGAAATAGCAACACCATCAAGCTAAAACAGTTACAGAAAATATACTTGAAATTAATTAAAGATGATTGAGAAACCATCAATGAACATAGAGTAGAAAATGACAATATGATATGAATTAAGCTATGAAGTTAAAAATTGATAAGGGTACACTGTGGAATAGCAATAGTATAAAGAAATGAAGGAAGGTGGTATGGGAAAGGAAGAAAGAAAGGAGAACCTAGATGAAATGAAAGGAACATCAAGCAGAAGACAGAAGAAAGTTAGGAGATGAGAAAAAAATTAAGGGATTAAAAACATAAGTGCACATTAAATTAAAATGGAACTAAAATGGAAGGAGCAGCAAGGAGGAGACAGAAGGTTAGGGAACAGAGAAAGAAACCAAGAGAAAAAAAAACACCCAACTTCACAATAATCTAAAAACATATAAGCAAAATTAGATAAACATAAGGAGAATTTAAAATGTTTAAACTTCTTTTAAAAGTAAAAATAATAGCAGGAGTTTAGTAGGAGGGAACAAAAGAACTCAATGAACAAAAGAGAAAAAAAAACACCCAAATGATGCAGGGTCGTGCAGGTTCCTCTAGTGATGGAGTCTGCCAGGTGCAAGGTAGGTTTGGGTCCTTCCTGTGCCACAGCAAGCATCTGACCTCCATCAGGCTTGCAGACTGTTCTCACTGACTCCAGAGTCTCCCTGATTTGTACACCTTGGAATGACGTGCCAAAGAGTACATCCTGAATGTCCTGGGGTATGGGAGGGACAGTTGGAACACCGAGATATGTTCCTAGAGGACTGTCATAGTGCTTTCTAATTTGGCTCAGTAATAAAAAAACAAGAACAAAAACAAAAACAAAACAAACAGCAACAACAAAAAACTTGTGCTAGAAGAGGCTATAGGAATACTTGCTGGATGTGAGTTCTAGAATTCTTGAACCTGTAAGAGAAAAACTGTCCAGCAGAGAGATAGCTGTGCTTTATTACTCAATGAAGCCAAGATGTTTTGTAGGTCACCATGGTGACCCTGCTTCATGGTGACTGATGGTCATATCTCACTGAGAGGGAACAACTCTGACACAACATTTGCTTGGGCATAATGCTGTATCCCCTGTTTTTATTCAGGTATCCAGTTGTCAGGTGTTGGAGCTCTCCTTGATCCCGATAGATAAATCTTCATTAGTACAAATCGAGCATGTTAATTACAGTTTTCTTGTCAGTCAATGGTTTAGAAAGAAGCATGCAATAGTATTCTTGGCAAGTGAGACAGAGGCAAAGTCTGTTTGTTGGGACAAGTGCTTCTGGGAATTTCCTTAAAGGGAAACAAGAAAAGGAGGCTCTCTCTGAGTCCTTCTGCACTGTGGTATGAGGCTAGAATGGCTGTTGCTGCTCTGCCCATCTTACTACCACAGAGGCAAAGGGCAGCATGCTCAGACTGGCAGAGCTGAAAGGCCGATGGGAAGAACCTGGGTCCTGCAGGATGTGATTGAGCCTCTGGATTTTGTGGAGTGTGCCCCAATTCAAAGCCTCATGTTATGTTAGACAGTACCCTGTCGTTTTAAACTGATGGAGGTCAGGGTGTTCCGTAGGTCCTCAAGACAGCACTTTGTTGCAGTGCTTCCTGGGAACTCATCTTCACTTGTCTACCTGTCTGCTTCTCTGACATGGTCAGTTTCTGGCTTTTGGAGTTTTCTCGGTTGACATCACTTGTCTATGAGAAGGAGCTAGGATCCATTTTAAGGATAGGAAGGCATTCAGAACTACTCTATTGCCTAAAGTCTTTTGCTTTTTCTTCCTCTAGTTGGAAAAACAAGAAGATATCCACCATATGTTTATGAATGTCTTTTCTTCCCCAGTCTTCACATCTCTATGTATCTCAAACATATCTCAAAAATGATAATTTTATGAGCAACAAAGCTATACATAATACATTTTATGTTCTTAACTGCATCAAGTGATCTTAGGTCTTTAAAGGATGCTAAAAAACAAGAACAGATAGTGCTCAATCTGTAAATTAATTTGGGAATATAACTCTTTTTTTCAAAAGTGGGTTGCCTGAATTCAGAGTGCTCCCCCACCCTGAAACAATGATAGTTGGGTTCAAAGTGTGGCCCACAAAAGCATACATAATCTACAAAGGGCTACACACTTGCTCTTTAATAACCATACTAACAAAGTTAGTGCTTGGCTGTGTATGCTCTGACCAGACTATAGTTTGGTCTTTGTTATCTCAATGGTTTAATTCTCAGAAAAACTTCATGTCAAAGGGAACCGGAGCTCAGATATGTTGGGTAATTTGCCCAAGGGCACACAGTATATGCATAGTAAAACCAGGATGCTGGGGTCTCCCTGGCCTCCGAGCTGGTTGTTTTTACACTCACCCTGCCCACCTGATGGGTCTCAATTACCATCTTCATTAAGGTTTCTATGGAAAAATGCATTCTAAATTCTGTTTGCTATGCCAAGAGCACATCTCTCATCCCTGGCAACTGAAAGTCCCTTTGCCCTTCCAATTCTCTGTGTTCTGCTCAGTAGATTTTGGGAAGAGAGAGTGTGAGAGATAATGAAACAGAGCATGTGTGAGAGAGAAAGAAACAGAGACAGACTCACAGACACAGAGATAGCGAGAACATGAGAGAGAGAGAGAGAGAGAGAGAGAGAGAGAGAGAGAGAGAGAGAGAGAACACAAGCTAGCATTTTTGTCATGAACCCCAAACTGTTATTCCTAGACAGCTTGTACCCAGCCCTGGCTTTTGCACGCCCACCCTGCCCCACACCCTCTTGGGTGTGGTGCTGAAGGTGATGCACACACTCCTGATTCTATTTCTGTGTCTTTACCACCTGTTTACAATCCAACCATTGGAACAGATTCTAGAAAAGGGCTCCCCAGTTTTTTAAATCCCATCTCAGACCAGAAGTTGACTTTGTCAACACTCAATAAAATGTGGCTTTAAAACAAACAGTGAGATTTCTGCGAGCCCCTCCTTCCTCCCATTTGACAGCTAACTAGCAAAGGCCATTGGAGACTTCTTTCCGCCTCATCTCAGCCCCCACTCAGCCCCTCCCTCTGCCTCTAGACTGGACATTCTTTCCCCACCAGGCTACTCCCTTGCTCTTCTGGAAATGCTGATGGCTTGTAAAAGCTGTCAAGTTGCCCAGTGCCTCCCGCTGGCCTTCATCACACCAATGCGCAGTCACAGTTTCTTATTGAAAAGGAACTTCTAGTCCAGGTTTTGTAGTTTCCTTTGATAGAATTTTCACTCCCTCGCAAGCAAGCCCTAATTCCTCCTCCTGCCCGGAAACTCTCTTCCTATGCATCCTTTACTGCTAGGGGAAGATCTTGAACTATTTTTCCTGCCTTTGGTTATGATTAATATTACATTGAGGTCCCATCAATGTAGTTCTAATTACATAGAGTTGGTGCAGTAGTTTGGATCTGGCCCTTTGCTTCTTTTTCTTTTATTTCTTAGATTTCTCCCCCAAATTCACTATTTTTCACTCTGTTCTCAAAGAGCAAAAGAAGGCAGGGTGCTAGGAGGTTTGCTAGTGAAACTCTTGAGCCCAGGAATGTGCTGGTTGCTGATTGGCCAAGAGGAGGACTTTCTATCCTCTGTTGACTCTCATTCTATCATGTTCACAGATAATTGGGAATTGGCTTTATAAGGCAGAAATAGCATGAAAAACAAAATAGGAAGATGTTATCAACATAATCGACACTGACAATATATACAACCTAATGAACGCTTGGCTGAGAAATTACTCAGGACTTTTAGGAATGAATGATTTAAAGTTATTGCCAAAACAAGTAAAAAGTGTTCCCTTCGGGAGCTGAGCATCCGTGGTCTCCACAGACCTTTACTGCCATTAGTTGATTAATTAATTCATTAACACTCATAGAGTACAGGGTATTGACTCCATATGGCACCGAGCAGGCAGTTGGATTTCTTTAGAAAATGTCTTGTAGACGAAGGCACAGATATAGTAAATAATTAAGCCCAGAGCTGCCTGGTTGTGATCTTTTATTGATCAAGGCAGATATTTGAGAGCAGGAAGGCTTCGGGCACTCTCTGCAACCTGACTCTATTTGCCCGGTGATGACATGTTACCGTGAGATGCTTGTTCTTATTATAAAGCCTTTAAGGACCCAAACAAGCCGGCAACATGTTTACGGCCAGAGTTACTCCTGTCTGAGGTTAATCAGCCCCACCATGAAGACTGAGTGTTTTCTGGTGAGTTCCCAAGAGGTCATGCAAGTGAGATGACAAGTTTGCTGCCTGCTTCCTTCTCAGGCCTGCTTTCATTAAGCTGGGCCTTAATGCTTTTTTCCCCCTAATAAAGCTATTAGGCCAATGACTTATGATCGTGTGGCTCGGTGAGGCCTCCAGGGAGTGAAGGTAGGGGCCAAGCAGAAGTGCTCGGGCATGGATCAATGACAGAGACAGTGGTTGGAGCCTTTCTGCCTGGTGGGATTTTTGTTATTTCCCTCCCAGGGCACCAAATTGGTTGCCCCAGCTCTGGACTTTGCCAAGCACTTCACTGCTTCACTAAAGTTGTTATGCTCTGGATCTTCAGTAGGAGGCAATGGGAGGAAGAGGTGCGAGGGAGGATGGGCAGTTGTCTCCTGGCCTAAACTTCTTCAGTATCCTGCTCCAGTTCACTTGGCTCCTCAGTCGCTGCCCTTCCTCTTCTCAGTGAAGCTTCTTGAAGGAATGAGTCCTGCTTACATCTCCATGGTTCTAACACCTCGACACATCCCAGTCTGGTTTTTGTGCTTCCCGTATAGCTGCTCCTTGGTCTCAAGGTCATTTCACATGCCTGCAGGTTAGAGTAACAGGTAATCATGCAATTTATCTGCCGTTGGCATGTTAGGGTTTGAAAACTGCCCACAGCTCTTCCTTCCATATGTGTGCACGTGGTGCACATGCATGTATGTTGTGTGCATGTGTGTGCATTTTCATGTGCAAGTGTGTTTGTATGTGTGAATGTGGAAACCAGAGGTCTTTTTAAATATCCTCCTCTATAATTTGCCACATTATTATTATTAATTTCTATTATTAATGTTAATGTAAATTATTATTTATATCATTAACAATATAAATTAATACATTATTACTACCACACCAAAGATTATATCAATAATGATGATGATGATAATAATAATAATTTGAGACACAGTTGCTCAGTGACCCTGGAATTTTCTGTTTTGATTAGCAAGTTCCCAGAATCTTTTTTTTTGTCTCTCCCTTACCAGTGCTGGGGTTACAGGAACAAGCTTTTGCATTGGTATGGAGATAAAAATTCAGGTCCTCATGTTTACACACAAGCATTTTACCCATTGAGCTGTCCCCCAGCCCTGTCAGAGTGGTGTTAAAATACAAATCTGATGTCCCTTCCTGATTATCTCATTTAAATAACTCTTGACTGAGTTTTCTGTCCTGCCTGGTTTCTGTCCTCCCACCAGGTCCCACAGCCATTTATCCCCAAAGAAATCACACAGAGGTCTATATTAATGATAAACTGATTGTCCCATTAGCTCAGGCTTCTTATTAACTCTTATAACTTATATTAACCCATTATTCTTATCTATGTTAGCCACATGGCTTGGTACCTTTTTCAGCGGGGCAGGTCACATCTTCCTTCTTCTGTGTCTGGACAGGACTGGGGAGGAATGGGCTTCCTCCTTCCCAGAATTCTCCTGTTCTCATTGTCTTGTCTCTACTTCCTGTCTGGTTGTCCTGCCTTCCTGCCTGGCTACTGGCCATCAGCATTTATTTAAAACATAATTGACAGAATACAGAATTGTCCCACACCAAATAACATTCATTCTTTCTCTTCTTCTTCTTCTTCTTCTTCTTCTTCTTCTTCTTCTTCTTCTTCTTCTTCTTCTTCTTCTTCTTCTTCTTCTTCTTCTTCTTCTTC
>NW_004949122.1:2897785-2937229 GCF_000317375.1 Microtus ochrogaster | reverse complement strand
CTTCTTCTTCTTCTTCTTCTTCTTCTTCTTCTTCTTCTTCTTCTTCTTCTTCTTCTTCTTCTTCTTCTTCTTCTTCTTCTTCTTCTTCTCTCCCCCTTTTCTGTCTCTCATTAAACTTGAGTTCTTCCAACTTGTTTCCCAAGGGCTTGTATAGCAGGTAAGTGTCACCATAACTGATGGAAAGCATCTTCATTTCCAGGTTTTTATTTTACCCTCCATCATTTCTTCTGTTCTGACCACACTTCATAATCTGGCAGCTTAATACAGGCTCCTGGTAAGTACCAGTTTGTTACTGAGAATCAACACATCTATCACCTCCTCCAGGTGGTCTTCCAGGCTGGTCCCCTGATGCCTAGCCAAATCAGTCACCCTTCTTTGCTCCCACAGATCTCTGTTCTTCATTCAGTTGCCTTCTTTCTCTCAGGCTTTCTAATTGCATTTCAGCAGGCTGTGTGTCTCCTGCTAGACTGTGAAGCTGTACAGAGGAGAAACTGTCTTTTATCTCTGACTCTCTGGGGGCTTGGCTCATTGCCACTGTGTCTTGATGGAACATCATTGAGTCCCCACCTTTGCAAGAGCTGTGGCCTGGGCAGGTAGTGTCAGTTGCCTGCGGTAGGCATAGTTTGCCTCCTTTGGCAGCTCCGTGTGCCTCTGGATGTCTACTCTAAACGCATGGGACTGGGGTTTGATCTCATCCTGCCTGTTTCATTTTGGCCCCAGGGAGCTGGTCCTGGCATGTGCTAATTGGATGATGGCATTGAGTCCAGCTGGTTTTGTAAATGTGGGCACAGGCACTGAGCTGAGCACAGTTCAAACAGAATCGTCTTGGAAATCCTTTGATTCTCTCAGCTAAGCCGTCTGACCCTGCCCTTCTGGGAACTTGGCATCACTCTCTTATGCTATTATTGATGAGACCCCGCCTTAGAGACCCACTCCGGAGTAGAGACTACAGTAACTCTGCTACTGTACACCCAGGCTGGGTAACCCTGAAAGACCTTCCTCTGTCCGTCTTCACAGTGGACATCATGTAGATTAGTCACGTGTTCTGCCAAGTGCTCCAGACACAAGCATTTCTGATGGAGTCTGATTTAGGTCAGAACATTAGGTGTGTAGCTGGAAACGCAGCAAAATCCAAGCGAGAGCTGGGGCTTGGGGAGCATCGTCTCCTTAGGTGTTTGGGTACCGGGAGGAAGAATGGTCTGGGTTGTTGAAATTCAGAAAGGTTTCTTCTGGGCAGAGCAGAGCTCTGCTTCTTCCCCATCTTCCTTTTTGCCTTGGCTGATTCTTCCATTTCCCATGGACTGGGGTGGACCAGCTGGAAGTGCAGAAGGCCGGCTGAGGAAAAGCCAAGCTCCACAGTGCAGCTTTTCATTTATGGGCTCCTATGTCGACCTTGTGTGGATTCAGGTCCACACCATTCTCTCTGTCAAAGGGACAGCTTTCTCCCATGGATCTCTGCTCAGACCAAGTGGATCACAGGAAGGTAGTGGTTCTTTTTCTCTTTGGTAGGTGTGAATATGGGGGACTCCTGAGAAGCTAAACAAAGTGGTGACAACGATCCCTTGAAAAAACAAACAGTGCCTGTGGTTTTGATTTAGTTCATTTCATGAGGCAAGGCCACCAATATGGAAGTCTTACTGTGTTACCCTTTTCTCTTCTGCACCGAAGTCTCCCCTCCACTAGCGTTCCTCCTTAAGCTCCAGGCACACTTGTTCCCTTCTCGACATACTCTGGCCCTGGATGCAGAGCCAAGCCCAACAGGCCATGTAGCTCCAGTTCTCAGAATCAGGTTGGCGTGGGTGGGTCCCCTGGCTCCTACACTGGCTCCCCACTTCTTTACTGGATGACCTTGAAGGCTGATTGATTAGCTGTGCTGAGCTTTAGTTTCCTTGCTAAGAAGTGAGCATTGCCACAGCACGAGCCCTGTGGGGGTTATCGTGAGAATTCAATAGGGTCCTGCCTATTAGGGCTGTCTGCAAGGACTGACTTAGGGGAACACAGGGCTTGAACCCTTTATTCTCTGTCCCTTGTGCCCAGTGCAGGGTCTCTGTACAATAGATATTCTATTGACATTGGTGGAAAAGGAGGCAGAATCAGTGGAGATACATTTACACCTATGAGACCTGCTAAAACAGCCAGGCAGGTGGCAGTAAGAGAGGGACATTCACGTTCTCATCCTACTGGGCTCCTGTATTTTCTTAAGGTTGGAAAATTGGTCACTTAACCTAGAACTTGGCATGTATAGATACAAAGAAAAGATGTAAAACCTGCAGTAGATCCATGGAGAAACCTTGGCTTTGGAGGCAGAAATGAGATGAAAACTCAGCTCTGACAACTCCCGGCGTTTGAGCAAGCCTTGTCTCCTAGGGCCCCCATTTCCTCAATATGAAATATGGAGGGGGTGGTAGTTGTGCCATGTGGCACCCATGCCTGCTTGACTGAGCCTATAGAAGATGTGGGAGGAGTGGGCGCTCCAGCTGCGGCTGTAAACAATGGAAAGCTGGACAGAATCAAGTTGTGGAAGTCGGCTGTCGCTGTCCTCAGCTGACTCGAGATCACACTCTTCACTGATGCCCTGATACAGGGGTGCGCCTGACGCGAGCCCTCTAGTGGGGACTCTGCCTCTGATGCACTGGTACAGCGGTGTGCCTGATGTGAGCCCTCCAGTGGGGACTCTGCATTCCGATCCCTGCTTCATCCCTCATTTTCTCTCCCAGCTCCAGTTTCTTTCTGAAATGAAGATGATGCTACCTAGTGCATGGAGTTACTTAGTATGGGCAAACATGCCACAGACACCTTGTCTCTGGCACATGACAAGTGCCTGCTTGATGGTAGCTTTATGACAACCCCTGCTGGAGTGAAGAAAGGAGGACCTGTGCTACAGACTCACCTTACTCCGGAAAGCTCACTAGGGAGCAGAGTTCAGTCTTGAAGAATTACCATGTTTTGTTCTTGTTTTATAGCTGTCTCTCCACAATATGATGGCGACCTCTAGGTGGGTCAAGCTGGGAGAAAAGCCAATGACCTCTAAACCCCTAAGCCCCAGATACCATAGAGACCTCTCTAGTCTGGAGCAGCATGCTGTTTGCACTTGCCCTGTTAGAGATGCTCTGTGCATTCTTCCCGGACAGCTGGTGCCTTCCTTCACTAATCCTTGGAATTCCTTCCAGCTAAGGCTTCCAACCTAAGAATGGGAAGTCCACCTCAGGTTATCTAAGGGCAGAGACCATGTGGACCCAGACCTCTGTGCAACCCAGCTCCTCTAGGAGAGCCCATCCCCACCCCAGGGAGACTGCCGGGCTTCGTTCATATTCATCGTCACTTGGAGCTGCACCTTTTCTCCAGGCTGTGCAGCGATGTGCATCACCATGGAAACGCTAGAGGTGAAATCACTCAAGTGTTGGCAAGCGAAGTTTCTCTCTGGAGCTTGGAAAAAATGGAGAGCGGGCTCGTGGTGTCACAGAGAGGAAAGATGCCCTTAAAACAACCCGAGCACTCTCTATTCCATTTGGGGACTTCCCCTTTAAATAAAAGCTGAACAATAAAGGAAAAGAGAAATGTTTTCTGTCTCTGGATCTGCTACCCCAGAGAGCCCTCTTGGAATGGACATGCTGATCCTTTTGGCTTTCCTAACCTGCTGCCCCTTGTAGACTGGATAACACGTTCTGCCAGGAGTTGCTATTTTAAAGTAATGAAGCTGGAGCCCACAAGTGTGATGTTTTGTGCCTGTTGGCCAATTTCTGGTTCTTTGTCTAGTTTGGGAGCCTAGAAGATATTTGCTAAATAAGTATTTGACAAGCTGCTGGTGGCTGAGGTCAATGAGGATGTGTTCACATGCCCAGGGGGTCTTTGGGATAAGCTGTCCCAGTACCTGCTCACGGGCAGCTTGCCTTCAGACTTCTGGGGGCATGCTGCAGCTTCTGGAATTGGTTTGGCAGCTTTGTCTTTGGGCAGGCGTGAGGGCAAGGAGCAGGGTATGACAAGTGGGTGTGGGTGCTGGGTGGTAGGAAACTTGGGCTGGTTAGGGGACCCAAGCAGGTCCACGGCTTAGGGACGGCCATCAGTGGAGATCACCTGATAATTCTACACTATTCTTTCTGGCTCGGTTTTATTCCACTGGGGAGAAAGAGGCACTGATAGCACTTCTCCGTTTTAATCAGAACAGTTTGGAATACATTGTGAAAAAGCCTCTCCTCCCCTCCCTTTCCCTCTCCCTCCCATTCCCATTCTATCTGTCTCCCCCCACCCCCCACCTTCCCATGTTCATTGAGAGCTTGTCATGCCTCAGGCACTATTATGTAGGGCTAAGTTATAGCCTTCCTGGAAATAGCCACTGGCCATGAAGTTAGAGTGAGTATATCACAGACAAAGACCCTTCTTTACAGCTCCAGTTTTTCTATTTTTATCAGGGACTCTGGAAGTCAAGGTTATTAGCATATACAGTCAGACAGATGGACAGGCCAATTGAGCCGGAAATTAAGGCGTGAAGGTTTCACTTTTTTCAGCCCCTTAAAATACCATTTGATCTATTTTATTCTGTGCTGTTAAGGACGGGCTTCCACGTCTCAGAACCTTAGTTTCTCCGCCTTAAGCTTTAGCCAGAACAGGGAGGAGAAGAGCCTGAGTGGTTCTCACACAGGAGGGCTGAGGTTTGGGAATGTTGACAGGTGGGCTCAAGCAGGGTATTTTGACTAAACTATGTGTAGTTGATGTGCGCATCTCATGTGGTACAGGCAACTCTATAGGATGGGGTTTGAAGGCTGGAGGGAATTCAGCTCTAGGAGGCTAGTAGGAGGAGAAGCGATTCTGCAGAGAGGCTCAGGATGTCCACAGAATCAGGGAAGGTAGTGTGAATCCCATTGTCAAACACCCGAACAATATTGCCAGAATTACAATGACGAACAGAGTAAAAAAAAAAAAAAAAGGAACCAGCAAAGGTAATGTCCAAGGACTCAAGGTGATAACCAATCTTTCAGGTTTCTAGAAAACCATCAAAGTGGGGAGGCCATTAATTGAGGGCTACTGATCCACAGCTTTGGGGGAGAACTTGTATAATGGCCCTCTACCCGATTCACTGGTTTGTGGGGGCCCTTGGTCATGTCCCCTTCCCACTGGTGTGTAAATCCTCAGAAGAGTTATTGTTTCAGCAAAGAAAGGCTTGCTTTCTTGCCTAAGGCCCCAGAGACAGGAGTGCAAAGATTGAAGAGGACAGAAAATGGTGTTGCAAACTGCACCTTTGCTATGCAACCTGATTCCTTTCTGTGGCCAGCAGAGGCTGAAGTTCAATCAAACTGTTTATTCCTGGGATACACACCTGACTTCATTTCCTCAGCCTTTTCCTTGCACTCAGACGGTAATCACACGACTCAGTTCCAGCCAACGAAAGATGAGCAGCAGAGGCGCACTTCCAGGACTAGCAGAAAACATCCCAAAGACAGTTCTCTGGGACCCTTTCTTTCCTGGTGGCTGGTGCAGACCAGCACAGTGGCCTGCCATGTGTTGAAGGCAGTAGAAGCATGGTTTAGAAACAATCTAGGTTTCTAATCACTGCCCAAATGACACTGGCTTGCCAGCAAGGACCACTCATTCTTTAGGGCTTTCCACAAGGCAGAAACAAGGGCATGTCAGGTCTAAGCTGTCCTACATGTTTGGTTTCTTGCCATGGTGTGGCTTCCAAAACTGGGACTTTTAGATCACACCAGCATTAGCTCAGATCTCACTTTCTCCACACATCGGTGCTGGGATGATCAGCACATTGCTCTCTGACCTTCAAACTCCTCACCTGTGTAATGGAGATGGAGGTACTCCAAAGGACTGAGCGTGCCATGAGATTCAGTGCCTGAAGCATAGCCTTAGTTAGGCTTCTACTCAGAAGTAGCTCCGATTTCTGTAGTGTTTAATGTTGTGATTTGAGCCCTTCAACTAAGCTGGTCAGTGGCTCTGAATATATTGTAGTTGGTTTAGAACCAATGACACTTGGGTCTGAGCAGAGTTACATAGCTGATGTCTAACTGCGTCCACACAGGGACACTTGCTTTTTTTTGATGTGAATATTAATGTCCCTTTATCTTGTTTAGCAGGCCCATTACATGACTAGTCAGGCAACTGGATCTTCAGGTCACCAGAACATTAGGGCAATTCACACAGATTTATTTAACACACCAGTCTTTGCTCTAGACCTTGGTGTCTTGGGCCACCTCCAGTGGCATTGCCAGATCAGTGGTGATGTGGAAAATTTGATGAATTCCAAGGGGCTTAAATTTTTTTTTCATACGATGCATTTTGATCATGCTTTTTCCTCCCCCAACTTCTCCTACATCCTTCCCATCTCTTTACCCACTCAATGCTATATTCATTCTCCCAAAACAAAATGAATACAAAAATTCAAGAGACAAAACAAACACAAAACCCCCAATAAAACAATTAAAAATTTCACAAAAATAAAAAACAAATAAGCAAAAAACCAATAAGACAAAATTGCCCAGACAAAGCAAAATGAAATAAAAAGTTCACAGAATTGCCACTGAGCCCATTGTGTGTTGGCCAGCTATTCCTGGTACTTGACCTGCCCTGCAGAGCGGTTGATATCCCCAGTAACACTTCATTGGAGAAAATGAATTTTTCCCCAAGGGGCTTCTGAAAAGATTGCATGAAACATTCTTAACTTCCCTCGGGTCATGAGTCACATGGTGAATTTGATGAAAGTTCAATATTTTCCTTCTAGAGAAAGTTCCATGTAATCCTGATGGTGTTTGCATATTCCCTGAGAGGTCTCTGTGGTAGTCAGCCGTTCTTGACTTCCGCAAAGTATCTGGCATAAAGAGCTAAAAGGAAGAGTCCGTAGTTAGCTAGTCCATTGTTTTCATGCCTGCATCGGGACAGCAATGTAGAAGAGAGTGGTAGAAGCAGCATTCCCAGGGACACCCCTGTGAGCTTCCCTTTCTGTTGGCTTGATGCAGGTCAACACAGCAGTCTGGTAAGCTCCATGTTGGAAGTAGACATATAGCATATTCTTTAAAGACATGATCAACAGCCTACTTTTATCTCCCAATAGCTCGTGCAACATAAACTCATCAGCGATGGACCAAATGATGGAATTAGTGATTTCTTCATCCAAGAGCACCACCAGCTGAGGATCATATCTTCCACACACGGGTCTCTAGAGGGAAGACTCTTTGTATCCCAATCTTATCAGTCTCTAAGGAGTGTGAGCCCCTGACTGCTAAAATTGGTTTAGAAAACTGCCTGGCCTTCTTGAGGAGATGCAGTCTCTTCCTGGGGAGGGAGCTCCAGGCAGCATCCTCTCCTGGGCCATGGCTAAGTGAGAAAAATCCAAGCACTTTTCTCATCAAGCTCAAATCAACTGTGTGAAACCTCAGAGGGACCTTGTCTATGCCTTCCTAGTCCTCTCTATCTGAACAGTCCTACAGGTTCGGAACGTTAATCAGTGTCATCGTGAGTCTGCTGATGTTACGAAGAACTTAATTGGTTCTTTGGAGGAAAATGAGTCACCACCAGGAGAATAAGCTGCAGGGCAGGAACACACAAGGGGGAGAGAGAAATGAAACTGCATGCAGAAAAGATCAAGTGTGCCCTTAACGCTTCTCCTAGGCTGCAGTCCCAGAAGAGCCCACTTTTGCTGATGGGGCTTGAAGAGATATTCAGAGCAGGGAGACAAAGGCTATTGCCTCCCCGCTTTTTTTCTCTCTCTCTCCTTTGCTGCATGTGGTGCCATATTCAGCGGAGGGGGAAGAGGACAGACCATCCGCTTGACTGTCAGAGTTGATCACTGCTGACCTTATCAAAACACAGAATCAATACGCTCTCCTCCCAGCAGCCCAGAAAAATCATAAGGAGTTTGAACTGAAGCAATTTGAAGTGCAGAATCGCATGAATCAGGAGACAAACCAGTCAACTGTTGGGTCTCTGAATCCTTCCATGCCCTTCCCAAGAGTCAGGCAAGACCAATAACATCACTTAGAATTCTGTTTAGGGATGGAGAGACATCCAGAGAAGCCTTTGGTAATCAAGCCCACGTCCTAGCTGGCTGGATGGTATTCTAGGCTCAAGGCACCAGGCTGCTTTGAAGGAGACCTGAAGGAGGCTGGGATAGTGGTCTCCACCCTCCCCAGGACTTCTCAGTAGAGCCTCTCCAGGCCTGGCCCTGGAGGAGTCTCTAGGCCTTCCACATTCGGAAAAGCCAAGCTCTGTCAATGTCCCTCTCATTTCTTTGTTATTTTTTAAATCTTTCCCCCAGAAAGAGATTGCTTTCTCTTTCCCTTTTGATTTTTCACTCTGCTTCTCCTCCTCTTCTTCCTTCTCTTCTTTGTTTTTTGATCCTCAGAAGAAACAAAACTTGAAAGAAGGTTTGATATAGATGCATATGCCTGATATCCTAGCTCTTGAAAGGGTTTGGGCGGAATGGTCTGGAGTTCTAGGCAGGTTGGCTTACACAGTGAGGGCTTTGCCTCAAAAAAAAAAAAAAACCAAAAAACAAACTGATCAAGACAAACAAACAAAGTTCCCAGAAGACCGGGAGAAAGGAATGAAGGAGGAACTGACTGTGGATGGAATGGGGGTTAGATGAAAGCACCTTCGTGGAGAAGGCCAACCTTCATGGAGAAGACAGAATCATACTGTGCAGTGGTTTGGGGTTGGGATGAGTGCCCATTCGCTCCAGAACATCAGACAGATTCCTTATGCCAGTGGGAACTGAATTCCCTATGACCATATCTTCCATCTCTTCTCTGGCCTTCTTAGCCCCTTTCAGGACAAACCATGCTCTTGAGAACTGTGGTTCATCTACATCTTAGCATTCCTACAATTGCAGAAACCATAGGAACATGAGCCAGTGTGGTTCAGGGGCCCAGGATTGCCAGAATCTCCGGGAATTCTACTTACTGTCCTTGTCTAGCCAATAGTTTTTCTCATTCAGTAGTGGCTTTCTGTAGATAGACTTTCTTTTTCACCACCAGTCCTAAATAATAACATGGAGCCCTTTTATTAATTATAAAAGCCTGGCCTTTAGCTTAGGTTTGTCTCAACTAGAGCTCTTATAACTTAAATTAACCCATTCACAGTACTCTATATTCTGACATGGAGCATTGCCTCTCTTTTCTTCTCCATCTGACTGGAGACTTCTTCTTCCCAGAGTCCTTTCTGTCCCTGGAAATTCCACCTAATGTCTTACTAGCTCTTGGGCCACTCAGCTTTTTTTTTTTATTATACCAGCCCCAACAATACATTTTCACACAGTGTACAAATATCCCACAATAGAGAGGAACTGACCTCACAGCTCAACTTAGGAGTTTGCACAGAGTGGGGTCAGAGACAAGAATTACAGAGGGACTCAGTGCTTACTAGGAAGGCAAGTCTAATCTCATGAGCTGATTAAAACAATACTTTACTTATATTTATTTCTTTATTGTGTGTATGTGTATGGGTACATGTGTGCCATGCCATATATGTGAGGTCCGAAGGCAATCTAGCTCTCTCCTTATGCAACCTGAGTCCTGATACTTAACTCAGGTGGTCAGGCTTGGCAGCAGGCGCCCTTACCTCTGGGGGCATGTCACAGCTCCCCAGCTGGCTTTACCATTGCCATTCACCCAGGAGCATTGTAGTCAACCCCTCTGTGGCTCTAAGATTTGTTGTAGAGCAAGAACATGGGCAACAGAATTCATGGTCTCTTTCGGCCTCACTGCGTACTTACACATGGTCACGTCTTTAGACATTTGATATCCTCAGTCTGAAATGCATCCCACCAGGACAGAATTAATTACTTTGCTTTCTGAGCTCCCAAAGGACTTTATACTTGCCTTAAAAATAAAACGGAATCACTGCTTATATTGTCTTTATTGGCTGTTTGCTTGCCTGTCTCCTCTTCTGCAAGCAATGCATCTGCTCCACAACATGTGGCTTTGCCAAGTATGGACAAACATGAGGCACAGCACGGGTGGATCCTGACCCTCATTGAGCCAGGCAGAAGGATGAATCAAACATTCTTGAAGAATGGCATTTAGCAAGACCGGGCAGGGAAGGGGCCAGAGTCAGGACAGGGAGGCATGTTTTAGGAGTGGATGCTTTATTGTTGTCATATAGCAAGCCTGGACCTGGGAGGAAAGAAAAATAGCCAGAAACAAGAAAAGCTTGTTTGTCAAGCTAGGCTGGGAGAGAGGTCCCCGAGGGTCAGGCTGCCGTGAGGATGGCATGAGTGAGGAGCCTGCCATCCACAGGGCTCATCCAAGGGCAAGGCTACAAGTGTTCCGCCAGCTGTTCTCGCCTGTCATTGCTGTGGACAGACACAAGTCTTGGGACCCACGGCTGCCAATGCTGGGGGCAAGGGGACACTTGTCAGGAGAGTGTACAAGGACCCATAGTGACAGGCAGGCCCCAGTGCCAACTTTATTAATTGAAGAGAGTGTAATCCACCTGATGTTTGAAAATCACATGGGCCAATGGACAGAAACTGTTCCTGAGCAAACAGCCAAGCAGACTGGATGAAGCCAGATGGGTTAAAGTTGTCCGCATGGACGGAAAAAGTAAGGCGGGGGTATGTGGGAGTGGCAGCCTGGGCCTCAAGGGTCACTAGTGTGCAGAAGCTACGGTGCCAGAGTGAGGCTCTATTCTCTGTGCAGTCTAATATGTCCGCTGGTGGATGAGGTTGTCGGCACGCCAGCTGTCAGCATTTCCTGGCAGAGCAGCAGGAGCTAGCCCCTTGGAACAGAGGACGACCACTGCCTGACCTTTCTTCTCAGACGTTCACGCCCCACACAACTGGGCTCCCAGACTGGGGCCTTCTGGGAAATTCCCCTTGCTCCAGGATGTCATCAACCTGTGGGCAGGGAGCAGGGATGCGCAGGCACTAGGCACAGATGGCCCCAACATCTAAATAAGCATTTTATTAGTCTGGAACCTGGGGGAAAATGGAGCAGGTTGTAGAGAAACATAAAAAAGCAAGGGGAGACTGAGTTTAAATCCTACCAGTTGTGATCAGCACCTTCATAAAAATAAGCAGAGCTCTCTCTCTCTCTCTTTCTCTCTCTCTTAATTTAAAGGGACACTGTTAATTAGCTGTAGTGCCCATCCGGTCCTTGTCTACATAGAATGTAACCAGGCAGGGCTGGAGCCCACATATCCTTTTTATGCCTTCTCCTGTCATACTGAAATTGGCTCTCTCATCCCCTAACTGTGCTTTATGTCATAACTGAACGGGAACAGCTTTGCTTCTGTTTACTCTTACTGCCCGCCCTGGAAGGCTGGCTCCTCTCATTCCTCTTTCTGGAGGTCAGAGCTCAATCCTGATTGGAGAGGACGTTCCATTCCATTTTCACACACCGTGTGTTTGGGTTTTCCTTTTCCTTCCCCAGTAGATGATGGCTGGAAATGGTATCTGAGTTCTCAGTGTGACCCTGTGGGCTCGTTCTGAGCTCTTCTTCATCTTTCCCTGGGGATAGCAGAGACCTCTGCCTACCACCCTAATGCAAGGATTCCCGTCTGCTCATCTCCCCTGAAAGACACAGTCTGCTCAAGGAGGAGCTTGTTTATTTATTTATCATCTTTAAATTTTTGTTAGCATATATTAATTATGCAAAATAATGGAGTTCTATGTTTCTCGTTCTGAGTAGGTCTGACCTGCGGTTTGGATACTAGGTGAAGCCTGTGAGAGGCTGTTCTGGCTCTGCCGTGTAACAGCTGTGGCTTTCTGAGTGTCATCTCTGTCCTGGTTTGTGTCCTCTTACATTTCACTCTTTGTCATGGCCTCCAGAAACAGATATTAGTATTCGATCTAACGGAATAGTCAAGACTGGGTTCCAGTTGATTTGTGGGCTTTGAGTGCCAACTCTGCCTGTGCTTACTCTCCTCTCTGCTGGCTCCGTGGAGTCAATGAGAGACTCCGAGTAATCCAAGCAACCCCCAGAGTGACTCTGTGTAAAGCTGTAGAGTTTTCTGCAATGATGGACGCATCCTTCTTCTTTTCCGTTCAACATGAAACCATTAGTCACTTGAGACATGGCTAGTGCGACACAAATGAGTTAAGCATTTTTCATTTTCTGAATGTTGTGGGAGTAACCAACCTTGCTTTAATTGGAGCGAAGGCCTGCTTTCACAAGACAGAAATTGTGCACTGTGCTTTTTTTTTTTTTTTTTGGTTTTTCGAGACAGGGTTTCTCTGTGGTTTTGGAGCCTGTCCTGGAACTAGCTCGTGTAGACCAGGCTGGTCTTGAACTCATAGAGATCCACCTGCCTCTGCCTCCTGAGTGCTGGGATTAAAGGCGTGTGCCACTACCGCCCGGCTGTGCACGGTGCTTTTAACAGTAAGTGGTTGACTAGGCCCTAGGCCCTAGGGGAAAATCTCATGCCATTATTCTGCTAAACGGACACAGTAATAAACTGCCCAGAACTTCATGTTTTTATACCATAGATTAGCACATCTCTCAACCCACATCAGAGAAGCTTCCTTTTGTAGGAGACAGTGATGAATGCGGAGACCCACAACTAGTCTACAAACAGAGAATAAGAGACTGTCAAGTGCTCAACTCTTAAATGGGAGAACTATATTATCTTCCTTTCCCCCAAGTCAGGGATTGCCCTAGAAGATAGAATGGAAAGACTGTAAAACTAGAGCTAGTGAAGTCTGTGGGAAAACGGTATTTGCTGGGTGTGATAGGGTAACTGCACAGTGAACTCATAGTGGCTGTGAATACATGCACAAGGTCTGCACAAGAGCAAGTCAAGCAGGATTCCAGCGTGGACCAGAGAGGGGCTTGTGAAGCCACACTCCTGCGTGAGGAGCTGTTGGCAAATGCTGGATGCTGGGGGAGGGAGAAATCAGTTTTCTTTGGGGGTGAAGAGCCCGAGAGGCTATCTATGCCCCAGCAGGTGGTCCTCTCATACCCACGCACATGCAAACAGCACCGAGTGGACTCATTAAAAAAGAGCACGCAAAGTTGTGAGGTAACAGTGGTGGTAGAAGTGATGGAGAGGAATTGACAGGAGGAGGATGGTAGGTAGATTTGATCAAAGCATGTCATATGCCTAGATGAGATTCTCAAACAATGAAAATATTGCATGTGCTAGAGCCGGGTGGTTGGTGCGTGCCTGTAATCTCAGGACCTGAGGGGCTGAGGCAGAGAGGTGGCAAGTTTGAAGTCAGCCTAGACAACAGCACAAAGACCTAGTCATCAAATTGTCTGCCTGAAAGCAGACAGTGGTACACAATCTTGTAAATGTACTAGAAACTGTCCATTTCTATCACAGAGGAGTCAAAAATAGCATCTTGCCATCTTCTTACACATAAAAATGCATATTTAATGTTAGTTAAACCAAACTTAAATAACTCCTGTGACCAGCGGTTACTTTATTGAACAATGGGTTCTAGAAACTGCGTATCTGATGTGAGACTTGGGGGTGGAATTCTATGAGCTCCTAATCCATGGCCCCACTTAAGCTCCCCTCATCTCTACCCTACGGAGGGGAGCCCACACAGCTGGCTACTTTTTGATGACTCTGTGGCACATAAGATGTCACCTTCTGTTCACTGACCTGTGACTAGGTCTGAAGAAGCATTGTCTGCACTCATGCCTTCTTATTTTCTCCCCAGCTCCCATTAGCTGTTCACTTCCCATTGTTAGTCTCCAAGCTTCCGGTTCTCTAGTTCGTCTACCCTCTCTCCTCCTGTTTTACAGACGCTACCCCCACCCTTTGCCTCTTGGGTAGTCACCATCTGGCGGGGGGGGGGGGTTGTGGACCCTGTCACTGAACTGCCATGGTGACTGGTGGTTCTGTAAACCTTCTCGAAGTAGCTGGTGTTTTGACTTGCAGACATTTTTCTCCCAGGTTCTTCGCAGTTTGAGGGCTACCTATTTGCACATTTTTCTTTAAAATATATCTTTTACTAGTGATGAAAGTCACCCATACTGATTGTAAAAGTTTTGTAGACTATGGAAACTTGTAGAATAAAATAAAAAGCCAGGAGTCACAGTGCTTCTTGTGCAGAATTGGCTTTATAATTTGAGTTTTTAATTCTAGATAGATGAGTTTTTGGAGTATAATGTCTCTTTATTAG
Source organism: Microtus ochrogaster (assembly GCF_000317375.1). Classification (NCBI taxonomy): domain Eukaryota; kingdom Metazoa; phylum Chordata; class Mammalia; order Rodentia; family Cricetidae; genus Microtus; species Microtus ochrogaster. The sequence goes on along the minus strand of NW_004949122.1, from coordinate 2,923,161 downwards.
CACAAACCAATCCACTCCTAGGTATTTCTCCCTTGTGCAGACATGAATTATTTTATTAAATAAGCAAAGTCCAGATATGTGGTGTGAGGAGCCCAGAGTCTCCAGTCGTTGGCCGAGTTTCATTTCAGTTTATTTAGAGGTAACAGAGCTCACACATCTCCACATCAGATATTATCACACAAAGCCAATTATTCTGAAGATACTTCTCGTCAGGTATTTCAAATGCTTTGAGACAAATATTTCTCAGGAATTACTGTAATTTTATTCTCAAGACCTTTGGTATGAATAATATGCCTGAGGTTCCTTGCTTTTCCACCGACTTTAGTTCTCACCCATAGAAATTATTTAAAAACTTTTGGAATAAAAATTTTTCTTTCTGCGGAGTGAGTAAGCACATCCAACTCCAGGTTGACCTCGGAGGATTCTTGTCTTTTTTTTCTTTTGAGCATCATCTAGAGAACAACCTGATAAAACTTTAAATATAAGGAAAATGGTTTTTGCTCTCTAAACTATTATTTACCAATGGACCTTTAATATTTTTGCCATTATATTTATTTGAAATTTATTTATACCTGTTCTGAAACAGGTATAAAGCAGTTTCATATGAATATTTAGTAGTTCATTTAATCACTGTCTCAGTATGATACTTAAGGTTATTCCTAATGTTTTGTTATTAGTAATACGAATGACCATTTTTGCAGTTGATCCATTTCTTTGTCTTTTTGTATTTTTCTCTTTTATTGAAAATGCATTATTTTCTTACACAATAGTGCTGGCTTTTATTTCCTCTCCCTCTACTTCTCCCAATTCCTCCCCTACTTCCCCTCCCATCTGGATCTACTCCCTTTTCTGTCTGTCATTAGAAAAGAACAAGTTTCTAAGGGATAATAATAAAATATAACAAAATAAAATATAGTGAGCTAAAACAAAACTTATCACTTTGAAGTTGGACAAGACAAACAATAGAAAGAAAAGAGCCCAAGAGAAGGCACAAGAATCAGTGACCTACTCATTTGCACATGCAGGAATCTCATAAAAACAGTAACTGGAAGTCATAATTTATACACAGAGGACCAGGTACCAATCCGTGCAGGCTCTGTGCATGCTGTTCCAGTCTCTGTGAGTTCATATGAGTTTTTGATCCACTTCTTAAAATTGCATCTTAAGGAAAAATTTAGCTTAGTGTTATCAGACTGGCTTCCAGACAGTTTTATTAAGTTTTATTCCCATATGTAGAGTATGATAATGTGTTGAGATGAAGTGAACTGAGCAAAACAAAATAAAACTCCCCAAATCCAAAAACAAACCCCTGTAGTGCCCCAGGCTAGTCTCAAAGTTACCACATAGCTGAGGATGACCTTGAATTTCTCATCCTCCGGTTCTCCTGCCTCTTATGTCCTGAATTCTGTTTGCAGGCATGTGTCACCATGCACACTTTCACTTAGTGCTGGGGGTTGAACCCAGGGCTTTCTGCATGCTGGATAAGAACTTTACCAACTAAGCTACTGTGAAAGCTGGATGCACAAAACAAAAATGCCTCTATCCTAAAGCCCTTTGTCCAAGAATGGATACTTCTTGAAATGCTGGTGGCTATTGTCCATGGTAGACAAGGCACATGTTTTCACTTCCCTAAATAAGTTTGTGTGACCCAACTGCACCGGATGTGCTTGATCCCATGTGGAAAGGAGGTATGTAGGCAGGAAATATGTCAAGATGTAACCTTACCCTTGATTGGGAGGTATGCAGGCAGGAAGTACATCATGTTATAGATATATACTTGCCCCTGATTGGACCTTTTTAAGTCTCTGCAAAATGCGTCTTGTTGCTACTTCCTGGAAACCCTGGAATGGACCTGGCTAAAGTCCATCAACTTGGCCAGTAACTAATTAAAGCGTGCTTCAAATTTGGCTCAAAATTATGGCAGTGGTCTTTTTATTGATTTATGGGATTAATGTTATATCTCTAGTTTCTTAACACTTTAAAAATAAGAGTTAGATATTTAACTTACTTTTAATGTGTGGTAAGTTATCCTCAAACTTAGCAACTTTAAACCACTGCTTTATTTGGATCAAAATTTGTGGAGTAGCAATTTAAGAAGGACTTTCCTGAATATTCCTCCATGGGATCTCTGATGGTGGCCACAGTTAAAAACTGGCTGGGGCTGTGTTGGAGGTGGGAGCTTGTTGGTTCTCAGCCACTTGGCTAGCTTAGACCCAAAATAACTATACAGAAACTGTATTAATTAAATCACTGCTTGACCCATTAGCTCTAGCTTCTTATTGGCTTTTATATATGAATTTAACCAATTTCTATTAATCTGTGTATTGTCACATGACTGTGGCTTACTGGCTAAAGTTCTGGCATCTGTCTCTGGCAGGGCTATATGGCATCTCTCTGACTCCACCCTTCTTTTTTTCAGCATTCAGTTTAGTTTTCCCAATTCTGCCCTGCTATAGGTTCAAAGCAGTTTCTTTATTCATTAATGGTAGTCATAGAATACAGAGGGAAATCCCACATCACTTCCCCTTTTCTGTTTAAGTAAAAAAGGAAGGTTTTAACTACACACACACACACACACACACACACACACACACACACACACACACGTGTGTGTGTGTGTATATATATCTTAAAGGAAGATAATGCACTTGAGTAGACAATATAGAAAAACCATAGACTAACAAAACCCCAGTACCAGGTACTTTCAAATGGTTGGTTAGGGTAGTTCCAGTGGTTCCCCAAACAATATAGATTATCCATATAGCCCTTGATCACATCTCAGGGGTTGAGGGTGGACCCCTATTGTTGAAGACACTGTGCACTTAGGACACAGGACTCAGATGATTTGAGCAGACTCTGACCTGAAAGTTTCTTTCCTGATGTCTCACTTCCATGGCCTCCCAAACACTGTATACGCTGCTGAGGGAGGGAAACAATTACACAATCCTACCCAGCTGCAACCTGTGACCCACAATGACCAGCATGGCAAAGTTTGCGTAAAGGACACATGCCGATGGCAAGCAACAGCTGTCTAATTGGACTTAATCTCTACTCAGCAGGAGAGAAATCATGCCTGGTACTGGAAACCTAGTCAGCTTGCTGGGGCTGGTGAAGTCATGGGCCTCAGAGAAGAGCATGCTGCTGCCACCTCGGTAGATTCGCCTAATTCCTTACCACATTCTAAATCTTAGCCTTATACTACAGATAAGTGTGAGTGCCATTCCCCATCAAATATCCTTCTGTTTATAGCCGTGGAGGCCGCTGTAGAAAACCATAACTGGACACAGTGCGGAGATCAATGGATTGTGGGAAGCTCAGCCATTATGGATAAATTTACATCATGAGCTCCTGCATCAATAGCTCAGGAAGAAGGGGCGCTATGGTTTTTGGAGTCAAAGCACCAGAAAGTCTGGTATTAAACAGTCTCTTGTAGAAATGGTCGCATAAATAAGACTAAAACAGTGGCAAGATCGCTGGACATGTTGATGTGGAAGGGGGAGAATTTCACTGAGTCTCACCCTAAATGAAGAACTCCAGGCCACTACTATCTGTTGGGGATGAGCCCCTTTATAGTCTGTCCAATGCAGAGTGGTCAGCCTTGAAACTATATACATGCCAGGCAGTGGTGGCACACGCCTTTAATCCAGCACTTGGGAGGCAGAGGCAGGTGGATCTCAGTGAGTTTGAAGTCAGCCTGGTCTACAAAGCAAGTTTCAGGACAGTCAGACTGTTACACAGAGAAACCCTGTCTCAAAAACACCAAAAAAAAAAAAACCCACAAAACCAAAAAAAACCCTATATGCACACAAACAAAAATAGACACAGAAAGTTGTATATATGTGTGTATATGTTACACATATAAGAAAATAAAAAAGAGGTTGTTGGGGGAGCATAGAAGAGATTCAAGGAAGGGTAGCTAGAGGGTCTAGACAGAAGAAAGGGAGGGAGACAGTGATGCAATTGTATTTCAACTAAAACATACATGGTGGTTTGAATAAGAATGGCCCCCACAGGATCATATCCTTGAATGCTTAGTCATCAGGAAGTGGCACTGTCCAGAAGGATTAGAAGTGTGGCATGGTTAGAGGAAGCATGTCACGGGGGGTTGGGGGAGATGAAATTTCAGAGGTCAAGTCAGGCTCAGTGACTCTCTCTTCCCGCTGCCTGCAGATCTGGATGCAGAACTCTCAACTACTTCTCCAGGACCACGGCTGCCTGCATGCCTCCGTGTTTGCCACCATGATAGTAATGGGCTAAACTAGAAGCTTTTTAAAATAAGAGTTGATGTGATTGTGGTGTGTTGCAAGGTATTTGATTACACTGGGTAAAGATATGTCGCTGTGATTGGTTTGATAAAAAGCTAACTGGCCAATAGTTAGGCAGGAGGTACAGCCAGGACTTCTTGACAGAGAGAGCTCTGGGAGGAGAAAGGCAGAGTGGCCAGCCTGATGCAGAGGAAGCAAGGGATGTGGGGGGAGAGGTAAAAGCCACGAGCACTGTAACAGCATATAGATGAAAAATATGGACTAGTTGAAGTTTTAAGAACTAGTTAGGAACAAGCTTAAGGTAAGGCCTAGCTTTCATAATTAATAATAAGTCTCCATATCATTATTTGTGATCTTTTAGCCCAAAGAAAAATTCTTTACAGTAACAGAGCAGTGACTAAGGCAACAAATTAATATTTTTAATTATAAAAGCTGCCATACATGTAAGCGCTGGCTTCATAGGGCCTGTGGATGTTCTCTGTCAAGTTCCCAGGGGTTGAAGGATTCTTTAGGGAGGGTAATTTTGACCGTCAACTTGACTAGATTTGGAATTTCTTGGAGAATCTATTCCTGGAAGTGTCTGTGAGTTTGTTTCCAGAGGGGAAACTGCACAAGAAAAACTCCCCACCCCACGCCCTTGAAAGTGGGCAATGTCTTCCTATGGACTCGAGTTCCAACTAAATGAAAAGGGAAGAAAGAAGGCAAACTGAGCAATGGCTTTTCATCTGTGTTTTGTGACGTGGCTATAACATGATCTGTTACCCAGTAGCTCTACTGCCATGCCTTCCCTACCACAATGCTTCCAAACATTGGGCCAAACTAAACCCTTATTTCTGTAAGCTACCTTTTCCCAAATGGTTTGGTCACAGGAATGAGAAAAAGTAACTAATACAGTGTCCAAAGACCGTACTGGAAACACAAGATAGTGGTTACTGGTCTTCTGTGGGGCTGATAAATATGGGTAAACATAGGCAAGGTCCAAGGTCTGAGGCTGAGCTCCATCACAGATCTGGAATGCTCTGGCTGATGACTTCCAGGCCTCTCTGACATGAGGAAGGGATAGACAGGCAGATACGTGGGCTTGTTTTATGATGCTTCCCCAGAGACTAATCTGAAGGCTAAGCAGAGAGCCGGCAGTTGTGGCTGTCCAGGCAGTGGTTAATATATTGCTATCATGTCTACACAGCACAGGAGCTCCATCCCTGGTATGAGGATGGAGGAGCAAAAAGTGATTCATGGGATTCTGATGACTGAAGTTCAGTTAATAAATTTTGTTTCAGGACCTTGAATGTGCATGAATGATTTGATCAACCTTGGGCATGGTTGTAGGAAGAGGAGGAATTTTGGAGGGCCCTGGTGGTTACGAGTTTTCACTGTAGTTCGGGCTGGCTTGGGGCAGCCAGGTACCTCGGGAATCATCCTCAGCGAAGCTCAAATCTAGTTTTGTTTTCACCCGAAAAGATGGCTCATCTGCTTCTGAGGATCGAGTCTCTGAGATGTGTAACTTTTGGGGTTCTTGTGTTCATACTCTTATTTATCGTCATTGCCTTTTCCTCCAGAGTTACGGGCTTTGCCTTAAAAATGGTGCACATCCTATCAATCACCTCTCCCACTCTAGTCCTTAGCCTGGGTTTAGGGTTATGTTTTCAGCGAATTTGGAAGTGAGTTTGGCATGTCAGTTTTGAAATAATTCTTCGACAATTATGCATCTACGCTGCCCCAAAGAGCCTTGATTGAGAAGGTGTGTCTCAGCTCACATCTGGAGCCTCAGCTGATTCTTGCGAAAGGCAGGACAGGCATTCTAATCTGTTTCACAGGAAAGGAAATTGAAGCATGGAGAGGTGACACCATTGGCTTGTAAATCTCAGCCTTTTATTGGAACCAGGAATTTCTGACTCCTCCAAAAGTCATTCAGCTGGCTCCTTTCTCTGAAGACCTCGCGGGCACTCCATCACTGTGGCATTCCCGGGCCCGCAGGTGGCAGGCGGGCTGGCAGATGTTCTGCTGGACTGTGTTAACAGTTCAGTGGGGCAGAGCATCTGGGACAGGGAGGCTCTGGAGCTTAGACAGGACCTCCTGCTGTGCACGGGGACCACCACGCTATCTGATTAGCTTGCAAGTTTTGGCTGAGTTTGGGTTGTGAAGGTGACACGTCCTCTGGTGGGAATGCTGAGGCCATTAAAGATGCACATAGTGCACAGAGCGCGTCTCTAAATGCTACAGCTGTGCTTTTCTCCTCTGGAATGTAGGTTGCTGGTACAAAAACAAAAACAAAAATAAAGAACCCAGCAGAACAAACCTCTATTGCCCATTTTTAAGGACTGTTAGAGGCTAGAGGAGAAAGTCTGGGGTACTGCTTGGAAGTCAGACGGGGTAGGAATCAGTGGTCTTTGACAGAAAATAGAAGGCTCTCTCTGGAGGAAGACTTCATGGCTCGCCAGCAGGAATTGTGGATGCTGACTAGGGTAAAGACACCACAATCTTGTCACCATGGGAGACACAGGCCAGAGGGAAAACTGAGAGGTTTAAGAGTTCAAAAAAGACCCCAGAGACGCTCCGGTCAGCTTTCATAGTTTTCACGACAGAATCCACCATCAGAAATTTGTTAGAATCACTCACTGTGTAAGTTCTGAAAAGAACAGAGTGAAACTCATGCCATCTTTTTCTTATGTAGTCAACTTGCAACTTCCCGAGACTCCAAGTGCTTGGGAAGGGAGGGATAGTTACCATTCATTCATGCGTGCATACATTCACTCATTCATGCCATCTCTAGTTTAGGAGATCCAGCATCCATGCAGAGCCAGGCATCTTCTCACTTCTAACATGGCACATTTTCAGTGTTGAGTCCGTTAGTGCCATCTTACGTCTCTTCTTTAGGTGGGAGGGTATAGTGTGAGTAAAATTAAGGCTGTCTACAATGGGCCTGCTCAGCTCTGGTCTCTTGGAGAGGACTCTAGACCGCTTTCCCTTCCACACAGCTTAAATGACCTTTATACGGTCCCCACATTTCCATCAGCTCAATTGTAAAACAGTAAGCCATCATTCGCCACTCCCGCATGTCTTCCTATTTTGTTTCCCTCACAAACTAGAATTGTCAAGGAGATCTTCTGGTAGAGAAGGAGGGTAGGGGTAAAGATTGATATCAGAGAACTTTTCAAGGAAAAGAAAATGTAGCTGTAAGTGCTGTGTGTCTCTATAAACACTGTAAAGGCACAGCCTAAAGCAGAAAGCGAGAAGCAGCAAAGAACAGGAGAGGCAAGGACCTTCACTTAGTTACTCAGAACTCACTAGGCTTCATCCTAGACCATCTGTAATGGTTAAAGAAAATGGCCCTCATAGGGAGTGGCACTATTAGGGGGTGAGGCCTTGTTGGAGGAAGTGTGTCACTGTGGGGGTGGCTTTGAGGCTTCCTATGCTCAAGCTACACCCGGTGGCATAATTCACTTCCTGTTGCCTGTAGATCAAGATAGAGAACTCTCAGTTTTTTTTTTCCAGCACCATGTCTGCCTGCACATGATCTGCCATGATGATAATGGACTGAACCTCTGAAACTGTAAGCAGCCCCCAATTAAAAGTTTTCCTTTACAAGAGTTGCCATGGTCATGGAGTCTCTTCCAAACAACAGAAACCCTAACTAAGACACAATCCTTGGCTAAATCTACGGGCTTCCCAAAAAGACTTTATATATTTTTTGATTGGTTCTCCTTTGGTCTGGAAGTCCATCTGTTATTCCTCAGAAGAAGGGTCAAGGCAAATCTCTTCACTGAAGAGCCAAGGTCCAAGTCTGTATAACCTGCTCCAACTAGCGAGGGCCCCACTGCCCCGAATTACTTTCCGTCTAGACTGTCATTCTGTTTTTCATAATATATTCTGAAAAGGGGCCATAAATTTCTGTCAGTGATTTGCAGTTGGGATCCGAGGTTCCAGTTTTGACTTCCAGCTTCCTGAGTTGACAGGTGTTGGGACAAGGCAGAGATTTCTTTACCTGGGCTAAAGGGTCAGGTGTACCCCAAAGACAGGAGTGAATATTTCTGAGACAGGCTTGTAACTTAGGAGTGCGGGAGTAAGGCGAAGAAGAAAAGTGTATGTGCTTTGCAAATTACATGAGAATAAGGATTATATTTTATAACTCCTTTCCCCAGAGAATTCTTGATGAGTAGGATATCCTGTCGAGAGAGAGAGAGAGAAAGAGAGAGAGAGAGAGCATCCGATGCGCTCATCCTCCTGCCCCATCGTTCAACACCTTTGATAGAGGCCAACAATAATAATTTACATTTACTGAGAACACACTGCCAAGAAACTCAAAAACATATTATAAATGTCATGTGCTGTGACAGGCACTGTTATCCTGTGAGAGATATCGCAACAAATCATCCAATAATTAATTTACAAATACCAGAAAACCGGAGGGTACTGGGTGGAAACCAGGGTGACTGTGCAGGGAACCAATCACATTGGATCACTTTAATTTCCTCCAATGTCAGAATGACAGGTCTGGAAGATAAGGCAACAGCAATGGACGTAAAATATTCTGACTCCAGTAAGCCCTTTAGCTCTGTTCCATATGATGGCCTCATAAACATGCTATGAAAATATGGCATAGCCTCTGCTATTGTTATTTAGTCTTTGATTTATTACCATTTTCTTTCCCTAAAGAGTTTGAGTGGAGTGCTCTGCACAAAAATATCTGCCGCTGGGGAGAGCTTTGGAAAGGCCTAGCTTAGGACTGGGCCTGGAATTAGTCTTGCTCAAGTAACACAATTACAGAGATAAGTCACAATGACACAGCCCCTTAATATTTATAAAATGCTAAACACTGGGCCTTGGACTGAAGTCTCTAGATTCTAAACTCAGATTGTCTGCTCTCCCTTGCATGCCTTGAAAGGAGCTATTCACTCGTTTATTCCAGGAAGACTTTTTTTCCCCCTAAGACTGTAATGAGGAGGTCATAGAATGTAATATGTATGGAGTAGGCTGGAGGAAGTCGGTTTTCTTAGGACAGTCCCAGCCTATGATATTCTTTATATGACAATTCCCTCCTTGGAGTAAAGTAGTTGCTGGCAACCCTAAAATTCTATATGATGTTTAGGGTTTGGCTCAGGCAAGGGCAGAGTGACCAACACAGACAATGCTTCTCCATTCTTATGAACTGGGGTAAAGATGGAGGATCCCACTGCTCCTTAAAGGGTGCTGCGATAGGTCCTTCAGAGCTGTACCTGCTGATGGGTGTGTGTTGCCCCTGGGAATACTGCCTAAGTTGATGACAGGGATGTATGAAGTAATAGAGACTGGCTGTGTGTCCTGTGTCAGGGGACACACAGGGCCAGAGCATCTTCCTTCCCCACTACAGGGAAGGGACTGGCCTGGATTTGCCAGCTCATTTGCAGTAGTCTACCAGGAGGTAGAAACCCATCTTTCTTTTCTGGTACCTTCAGGCTTGAGAGACGCTCAACAGTTCAAGTTGTCCGAGGGCTCGGGAAACATATAATCATGAGTAAACAAAGGAAAACTCATCACCACTTAAGGGAGTTTAGTAAACAAAGGAACCAGGTGGCCATTACTGAAGTGGGAACAAAATGATGAGGCAGAGGAGCAGTCAAACGGAAGTAAGGACTCTCAAGGAAAACAAGGGAGCAACACTGATTGTTTTAAACAATAGAAAGCTATTTCCTAGTTTGGAAAATATATATAGGAAGGCAACCTATCAAGGGACCAGTCACGGCTGGGAGCGAAGCCAGTGCTTTGTAAGACCATTTGGGAGAAAAGGATCACAAAGTAAAAGCCTAGAGAAGAGAGAGGAGCAGATCATGAGAAATGCCCCTCCCCTCAGATCTAGCCTAGGAGTCTGTGGTGGAAGAACAGGGGGCCCTAGAAGATGAAGAAATGCCCCTGAAAAGAGAACAGCTGAAGGGTAGATGTGGTCTTGAGTATGGGACGGCTTACTGAGAGTCCCAATGTTGCCACAGACGTATCCAGGCCATCGTGAGGTAACGCCAGTGAAAAGGAGGAAAACGGACAGGATGTTGGTAGAAATAGTACATCATTTACACAGGCAAGCCTATGCTTATTTGCAAATCTGGAGGTCATACATCCACGAAAAAGTATTTTTACCAAGTCATGGTCTAAGAATACTATAGCCACCCTAGGTCATCTCTCAACCCACTTTTGACACCCAAGGCATTGGGGAGGATCTTACCCACATTCCACTCACAATGTGACAAATTGGAGGGAACCATTGGAGCGATCACGAGCCTCTCGTTCTCCCATCAGCATATTCATTTCCCCCTTTATGAATGTGTGTGTGTTCCTGGTGTGGCAAAGCAGAGCATTTAAGACGGGAAAGTGGGGGAGTGTTGGAGAGCTGTTAGAACCATTAGGTAGGCTCCGGAAGGTTTGATGCTTATTTGCACTTAGACATATTTACTGAAAACTGAGTTGGTCCTAATAAATATAATCTCCTGTGTATGAGAACGGGTCCCAGGAAAACAAAATTGGGTCGTAATAAGATTTCCCAGTGGGAGAACTAGGCAGTGTGGCAGTCCTTGCCTGAGAGGGTTGCATTTGATGAGGTTGCCAGGTCCAGTAAATTAAAATATGGGATGCTCAATTAAGTTAGAATTTCAAATATATAGCGAAAAAATAAGTATGTTTTAATTCCTGTGTGGGCATCCTGTATTTCACCTAACGAGGGTATTTATGCCACATCCTGCAACCACCCAGGCCTGCGTTTTCTTTTATATTTTTTCATTCGATTCCTGTACTCAGTATGGAAATTAAAAATATACACTTACACACACGGAAGCAAGTCACTGCGTACTGTAAAGAAAGACTTTAGAAAGCTGGACCTGTAACCTTTCTGCTCCCAAGCACACCAGTTCCTAGCTCCTGAGTTTGCAGAGACGCAGGCCAAATCTCGTATTTTGATGACTTCCCTTCTAAAAGAGAAAACATGTACATCGCATGTTTACCCTGGCTCATTCGAAAGAGGGCGGGCTTACAGGTTAGACAAAGAGGGCAACTTGAATACCACAAGACTGATTCAGCACTGAACCGGAAGACAGTTTCTCTGCCGTAACAGGAGTGTGCTTGAGACACACAGCCCAGTCAGGTGAGATGAGACCGCTGAAATACATACAGAACTTAGAAAAAAACCACCCAAACAGAGTCAATTAAATCTTTTAAGCCCCAAAGTTTTACCTCTATGTTTTTTTTGGGGGGGAGGGGAGAGATTTTTAGAAAGTATTTTACTTCTCTGTTTTTCCATGTGTATCTCTACAGTTTAGGATTACAGTTATAAGTACTGACCTTGTGAGATATTTACATTAAATAAAGATTACCCATGATTCCCTTTCTGCTTTATGCCTGGTGTTCTCAGAAAACTTACACTGTGAAGTTCAAATATAGTTCTATTTCCGTACTCTACCCCTGTATTTGGTCTTTTTTTTTAATTTTTTGTTTATTTTTATTTATTACCTTTACTTTTGTAAAGTAAATGTGGTCCTCCTTGCCTACTGCCTACTGTGTAAAGGCAAGGAACTTGCTTTCTTCTGCAAGGGTGGTCAGCAAAGGACTCATGTCCCCACAGCTACGTTGGTGGTACTCATGGACAGGGATGGGGATGGGAGGGATGTCCACAGTGTGGGGAGACATGAGAAGCTGTGGGAAATGTTCTGAATAATATTTGTCCTCAAGGCCCCTGGCATCAGACAAGGCCCCAGCATCTATGATGACATCAAAATCTGCATGCCTTCTAGGTCATGACCCTAGAAGCTGTCAACCGCACGTGTTACCTGGTTAGCAGGTGAGGAAAGTAACCCAGAGTCTTCAGTGCCAATCTCCAGGGGCAGACAGTTGAGGCCTGCATTTTCAAGGGAGCTTTTGGGATTTTCCATACTGATAGATATTAATGTTTCAATGGTTGATAAAAATAATACAGAAGTGGAAGATGGGGCCAGTGCCAGCGTGAGAGCTGAAGAAAGGCTTCCGTGTGTCTGTCACTAGGTCTAAGGCTGATTTGAATTATCCTCTGCTTCTGTGGCATTTAAATTCTGATTATAAAGTGTGTGTGTGTGTGTGTATGTATGTGTGTGTGTGTGTGTGTGATTATAGGATTAATTTTCACTGAGCATTTACCATGTGTCAGCAACTGTGTTAAGCATGTTAACTTATTTGTTCTCTGAAATGATGACTGCTGTGGTTTTTTTTTCTTCTAAAGATGGTTACATTAACATGCAAGAGCATTCACACAATTGATTTAAAGTTGTATGGCGTGCAAGTGGCAGAGCAGAATCCTAACCCAGAGAAGCCTGACCCTGTGGGTGATTTTTCTCTTTCTCTCTCTGCTTTCCTACTTCACAATCAAATGCAGTGAGCAGCACCAAGGCAAAGCACAGCATTGCTAAGTTACCTGGCCATGGGAGGCTGCTGGGAGTGGCTGGTGCGGGCCAGGTGGACAGAGGAAGATTTAGAAAAGGAGACTTGGAGATTGGCGTCTGGCTGACAGGCTTGAGTTGGTGGAAGGAATGAACAATGAGGACATCAGCTCTGGTGGCTGGGAGCAGAGGCTCATAGGATATAGATGAGGGTGGGGCAGATATCAAATTTGTGCCCCATCCAGTCGGAAGAAACACAAGGAGGAGATGATTTGGCCCAATGGGGAAAGAGCATTTGTGTCCAGTGTGGCAAGGAGAGTGAACAAGAGAAGATTTGTCATAACAATGAGGAGAAGGATCATGCGTAGAAGAGGGTGAGCAGGTTCCAGGGATGTTTAGAAGGAATCTACAATGTGGGGACGCTGGTAGGAACGTAGCCCACAGAGTTCCCTGGGAGCTCATGAGATTGCGAGGGTAGGATGGGGCCTTGTTGGCCACAGTGTTGGGGAGGCTGCTGTCCTCAAGAGAGGTGGAGTGGCGGGAAGGTACAAGATCGCTCCAGTAAGAAACTGCTGCACATTAACCCGGACAGTGCACTGTCAGGGGTGACCGGGTGGCTCTGAGCATCTGTGGCCAGCACCAGTGGCCTGTGTGCAATCTTGGAGAGGGGGGTTCCTATCTCCTCGTTGGTGCACAGCTCTTGCAGAGACATGTCATGGCAAGAAACAACAGGAGCATGTCCCTCGGATGCCTTTGAGGACAGCACATTGGCTGTTATGCCTTTTACTGTCCACCCACCCCCACACTGCCTTTGCATACAGCCCTGACATCCATCCAGATTTCCCCGAATCACAGGCCAGTCACACTGTTCCCTACACCGATTGTGAGCAAACCAAGCCATCACCATGCAAGGTGACTGAAATAAAATGTGTAATTGTGCTCAGAGACACCTTAATTGTTTATTAATTACTCCATAAATCATAGTGACACCTGTGCTTGTGCTCCTGTTAATTCACTCTGGCGAGGCGGGGAATGAAAGCACAGCCTGGCTTCTGGAGGATCACGGGGCTGAAAAACAACAGGGGCCCCTAGCTGTAGACCGGAAACACCTAATGCGGACCAGAACTTGAAGGCTCCAGATCCTTCTCCCTAGTCATCTGCAACTACAGCCCCAGAGGTCAAGAGAAAAGTATCCCGCTGTGTATTTATGAGATCTTGAGAGGGTAGAGAGTGCGTGGGGGGGGGGGGCTACTCAACCTCCTCCATATCATTTTCTCCTCTTAGAGCAGGGAGTTCTCAACCTTCCTAATGTTTCCATCCCTTAAAATCCAATTCCCATTTTGTGGGGACCCCAACCATGAAATGATTTCTGCTGCTACACTGTAACTGTAAGTTTGTTACAGTTATGAGTCATAATTCAAGTATTTGTGCCTCCTGATGGTCTTAGGTGACCCCTGTGAAAGGGCCATTCAACCCCCAAAGAGATCATGACCCACAGGTTTAGAACTGCTGTCCTAGAGGCTGGTGATGAGGGGGCAGGGAGGGTATTGTGTTGTTGTGTAGGGGAGAAACAGGCACAGAGTGTTTATACAATTTCCAAGGTCAAGCAGCCAGTTGAGTACCAATGGTGGAGTTTGGACTCAGGCTTGCTGGGCCTCTGAAAGAAGGAGCTTCTGGTGTAGGAATCAGGGAATGGCCTGGGGGCAGGACAACAGCTCTGCTGTATCCTTTTATGGGCCTTTGTGTTTATCCAAGGAGAGGTGAGATGTATTTTGAATAATCCCTCTCATGCTTTTTGAAGATCGTATCTAAAACAGAAGCAGCGTTCATCCACAGTGTCTTGGCTAGCCTGTTTTGGTACCCTGCCATTTGGATCGGCCCCTGCTGAAACTCCCCCTCTAACTGACCTCTATTCCCAGACAGTCACCCTCTCCTGTCCCTCTCTACTCATATCTGTCGGTAGCCATTACTGACCAAACAACTGGCCCCGAAGTGTGCAAGGCTGCTCCAGATGGCTAATAGAATTTTATTGCCACGATCATTCTTAATATGGCCAGTGCAGAACCGCCGTCTGGAGACACCTGTGTGGGGCAGCAACCAGTAGCCTCTGGAAATGGGGTCCTAGCTGCCTGCCTGAACTTCCCTCCTGGGCCTGAGAACATGTATCTTTGATTCTGTATCTTTGATTCTGAGGACCAGCTCTGGAGAAACACCCAGCTTTGGGAAAGAGCTCTCCAGAGCTGAGATGAGATTGCTGAGGGAGGAGGGAGAACTCACTTCTGCTCTGTGTCCTCAGTAGGGAAGAAGGGGGCTACCAGCGGTGGCAGGTGGGAGGTATGGCTCTCCTTCTCCATCCCGGTCAGTCCTGGCCTTCCTTTAGATCAGCCTCTACAGGCTTTCTTGAGATTGGGGAGACAACTCAGTTGGTAATATGCTTGTCCTGCAAGCATGAAGACATGAGTTCAATCCTCAGGACACATGTTTAAAAAAAAAAAAACCAAACAGATGTGGTGGTGTACACTTGTATTCCCAATGCTGGGGAAGCAGAGACAGGCAGATCTCTGGGACTTGCCAGTCAGCCGGCCTCGCCTAATCGCTGAACTCCAGGCGAAGAAAAGAGCTTGTTTAAGAAAAAAGTGGTCGGCATATGTGCAATGGACACTTCAGTGTTTTGTGGCCTACATGGGCTCCTACATAGTGTGCATGCACAGGTACACACACACACACACAGACACACACACAGACACACACACACACACACATGAGAGTGTGTGAGAGAGCACAGCTATTTCTATAGCTGCTTTTTGCAACTTCGTTTCCCCCCTCCCCAAATATTTTTCTCTATTCATGGCAACTAAATCAGCCATGAATTTATTTGTTTAGCTTCCCCCTCCCCCAGCCACTCTGAGGGCCGCTATGCATGGGAGAGGTTTGCTTTGTTTAGCATCATGCTAGGTGTCTGCACAGTGCTCCGTGCATAATAAATTCCAAACAAATGTTTGTGGAATGAACAAGTGAACAAATGAATATTGCAATTGAGCTATGGCGATGGTCCCGTCAAGAATGATTCTCTCCGTCTCAGCAGATAGAATTTCTCATGGTGCACTTGCCAGTGGGTGATTTAATCTCTGAAAGACAGAGAAAAGAAATGAACAAGGTTTCAGCCAAAGCCAGCAGAGCAGCTAGATTTTTGAGGTCCTGAAGCCTGAGGCATGGATGCTCAACTCTGCCGGGCACACAGAAGACACCAGATACATGAAGTGAGTAGAGAACGGAGAGAAAAGTTAGGAGGGATTTGTTTACCTCTTGTGCGAGAAGGAAGCTAATCTATGAGAGAGGAGCCTGCCTGCTGGGAGAGGAGCCGGAGGATTTGAGCACAGCCCATGAGGTAATTTTAACATCGAAGAAGTCCGCCTGTGTCTTCCCAGCTCCACTTCTCTCTGGCTTTCTGCTGAGAGGATCTGAGGAGGGATTAGCGCCTTCCAGCAGGGAAGCAGCTAGGCACCAGGATATTTCCTTGGGCCCTAGGTACAGTGGGTCTGGAAGACATTACCGGCAGGGTTGCATGCGGACTGCTCTGAGGCTTGGAGGACCAGAATCATGGCATGTTGCAGTAGAATGGAGCTCACAGGTCGCTTTAGGAGGCTGGCAAACCTCTTCTGCCTCTTCAGACTCTGGTCCTGTCTTCCACTGGGTCCGCTCTCCACATAGGCCATGAGAGGGCAAGGCCTCAGATAAATGAGAGCTCCCTAGAGCTCCAGAGACACAGCTGGGGTGGGGTAGGAACTAGATGCATGCTTCAGGAGAACCTTTGGGTGTTAGCCTTGGTCTGTGGGATTTAATTACCATGGCTGTTAAGGAATCCAGAAAGGGCCTCATTGGGAAGAGGCTGAGTGAGTTAGCAGAGGGGCAGGGAGGCATGGAAAGGGGAAGGCTGGTTGTG
This sequence comes from Microtus ochrogaster, assembly GCF_000317375.1. Taxonomy (NCBI): domain Eukaryota; kingdom Metazoa; phylum Chordata; class Mammalia; order Rodentia; family Cricetidae; genus Microtus; species Microtus ochrogaster. The sequence continues at coordinate 2,906,581 of NW_004949122.1, read as the reverse complement.
AGGGCAGGATGGAGGAGGAACACAGGCGCTCAGGAGGAAGGAATCAGAGAAGACTAAGTGAGAGGAGGCTTTTAGTATCCAGGGGCCAACTGAAGAGGACAGATCTGGAAGCCATGCCATTTCCTTATAGGCTGGACGTAGAAGGGCACGGAAGACACTGAGCACTGAGAGGTGGGGGAACAATGAAAGCCTTCTGTGGAGGCAGGGGGTGTATACCTTTGTAGAAAGGGAACAGAGAGGTATAAGATACCTCATGTAGTTGAAGCCAGAGGGTCCTAACCCCGCCATCGTTGAGAATTAAACACCTGGCTTATGGATACAGGGGAAAGATAGAAAGATCATTAGAATCCACATGGATTCACCAAGTGAATCCCATATTCTGATAGGAGTAGTACTGAGTCTTCCACGGAGATGTACCAGGTACATAGCATACCTTTGTGATTCCGGCTTGAGTGAGCTAGAGGCCTTAAAGTAACAGTATCTCTGTGGTTAAGTAGAAAAACAAAACAAAACACATCTTGAACATAATCGTATCACTGCTGGGGTCAGGATAGCAAGATCCAGGCAGTATCCAAGGTCTCCAGACAGAATGGATGTAACATTTACATTTTTTTTGAGTGTGGAAGGGGGCATGTCTCAAGGGAGTCCTTTAGGAGGCAGGCACTGGAGTGGAATTAGAAGGATTTTAAGGGCAGGAGCACCTGCAGAAGAGAATGGAGGAGGAGGTGGGATTGGGCAGCAGATGCTGCCAAGAATCTCTTCAGTTTGATGGGTGGCGGATTCCAGAACCCACGTTCAAAGGGCCATTTGTTGGTGCAGACAGCTGGACTCTTGCACTAACGTGCCCAGTCACTGGTCAGGACGGTTGAGACACATAAGAACACAGTCTCAGGGGGCAGTCCATCTTTCCCGCTAGCATACCTCTGTGTCTCGCACATGACACTATTAATAATTGCACTGGGACCATGAAGTAAACAAGGACAGCGCCTCAGCAAACAGGACATCTGGTTACCATATTCTCAGAGAATTATTACAGGGTTGGCCTTTGATTTTTGTTCTTTCCTGGTTCTATACTGTTAATACTTTTTAAAACTAGTTGCTTGTCTTATGTAAAACAGTAACCTTCACTGGGCATATATCTATACGCCTGGTAAGAGTTGAGCATTTTGCATGAACTTATTCTATTAACACTTTGAACTTAATGAAGTCAGACATTATCATTTTAGTTATTGTATGCTTTATCTTATATACTTATAATTATTGACTTATATATTCGACATACCTACTATATTCTCAAGTCGTATGCTTATTGGCTTACATAACATTGATATGTATAACAGCACTCATTTTTATAGGTGAGGAAACTAATATGTGGGAAGGTTGTGTGATTTTCTCAAAGTCATCTTTCATTTAAGTGGCAAAACAAGGTTGTAAACGAAGAGGTTTGCTTTCAGGACCTAAATGCTTAAATCGTTTACAGTTTGTAGACATTGCATCCCAGAGTCTGCATAGTGAGAGCCAGAGAGATTGTGCACCTCCTTTTAGCCCTAGAAGAGGCTACGACTGAGCTTATCTTCTGACTCCTCAGTCTAGGGTTCCTTGATTATTACATATCTCATACATGGTTTTTGAATTTGTACATAATAGATAACTGGGTCAGAAAAGTCTACAACTGAGATGAAGTGGTGCTTGATAGTGCTTCTGCCAGGCTAGAATAGGGTTCGAAACTACTAAGATGAAAGTTGCCAGAGATACGTGGGCTCGTACATTTAGGTTCAACAAGACCAGTTGGACAAATACCAGGTGGGGATGATGTTGTAAGCTTGGGGGATGATGATCAGAGGTGATAGGGAGTGAGAATGTGATCAGACTGTTTCAGGCTAAATGAACAAGGATGCACTCAGATCACAGAGGGGTGGTTTTCCCCTGTGTATCCCTACACACAAGGGGTAGGAGGTGTCAAGAACTATGCTTTCTTCTGAGATGGACACTTAGTTAGGGACCCCTGGAGAAGGTGATTGAAAGCAAGGCCTCCAATCGTGAAAATGGTTGGATGTGCTGCAGACAAAGTGGGATTATAGTGAAGTACCCTGGGCTCTTCAGATCAGCAGCGTTGGTGGTTCCTTAGTCTGAAAAGCAGAAATATCTGCACTTCCGCCTTTAACAAGGTCCCCGTGGATTCATGGGAAACCACTGAAGTCAGAGAAGTACCTGCTCTAGGTCAGCAATTTTCTCAGTCCCAAATATGCATTCGAAGTCCCTGTCCATGGGCTCTGCTCGGAAATTTTGACTCAACTGTTCTGTGTTGGGACTCAAACTTCTTTATATTTCTGTTTCTGCTTTCTCTTTCTGCCACTTCTTACCTCTTCTCCTTCCTTCTTTAAAAAACAAAACAGTTTCTAATGTGTCCTAGACTGGCCTTGAACTTTGTATACAGCAGAGAATGACTTTGAACTTCTGATCTTCTTGCCTCCGCATCCCCAGTGCTGGGTTTACACGTGCGCACCACCATGCTCAGGGTTTTTCAGTACTGGAGATGGAGCCCAGGGTTTTGTGCATGTTATGAAAGAACTCTACAAACTCGACTATATCCCCAGTCCCTTCTCTGTCCCTCTCTGTCTACTGTTTCTCTCTCTTCCAACTGTAACTAAGTTGTCCTTGAACAACAAAATGAGGAGAGGTTGTTGAGGCAACATCACTGGGTCTTGCTCCCAGAGTTTCTAACACAGAAGGCCAGGTTGGGTCCAAGAGCCTGTATCTCTACCAAGTCCTCAAGAGATACTATTGCTGCTGGTCCCCAGGGATCACACTTGAAGAGAGGAGAGACCAGAAGAGAGCCCTAGATAGAACATTCACAGAGAATCACTGTGTGTGAGGTGGAAGAAGAAGAAGAGACAGACAGTGGCGTTAGATACGAGGTAAGCTCTTTCTGAGGTCACCTCCACCAGCTCCTCCCTGCTTTGAGGCCATGTCTCATTTCAGCTCTCCTCTTCTGTGAAGTCCTGGGCATTTCTACTTCTCAGCAACCACTGTTGGAAGGATTCGTGCGTGGTCACCTCAGGCTCCCTGTCGTTGCTTTCAGGATGAAGTGTATGCTTCTTAGTTCAGCATCTGTACTGGCCCCACTTCTTCTTTTCCTGGACTCTTTGCTATGGACACTGTGACCTGCTTGCGAATCTTTAGTTAATTTTCCTCTGTCACATTCCTGCCCCTGCAGAGTGTCTGAAGCCCTTCCCCCTTCCTCATCTCACAGCTCCTACCCAGCAAGATTAGACAAATTCTAGTATGGATTTGTCTTCTTATTTTTACATCTCTTTCTGTCTCACCCTTGATCACCTACCTTGGACTTCTGGCTCAGTTCAATCATTGCTTTCCTTATCCAAACTTACTCTGAGGGTAGCCCCCTCCCAGTTCTCATGCATGACATGATGTAGTCATACTTCTTACCGGGATGGATTCGATTGCTTCCCTTCCTCTCTGTGACCTCTTCTGAGCAGAGAAATGGGCAGGGCAGGGCAAGCATGCTGGGAGGCTACTTTGAGTACTGACGTTCACACCATGAGAACTTCACACAGTGTCTGATACACAATAGGTGTTATCACTTTCTCACTGATGGAGAGAACACCTGGAAGCTGGTGAATAATTGCAGATGTTTGAGAAACAGTACACTCTGCTTCAGTCCCCAGTATCTCTCAACTACATTCTCTCTGTAGCTGGCCCGCTCCTTCTCCAGTATGGACGACCAAGGAACCTTGTCTAGCCACTGTCCTCTGGGACATCAGCTGACCTGGTCCCTTCCACAGTCCTTGTAAAGCATTGTTGGTATCTTTATATGCCTGGCCAGCAGTGTGATCACTTCACTTTAAGCAGAATATTTTGGCCTATTTTTCTGTTCAGATTGCTAGTTCCTAATTCCTCCATGGAGAGCCGAGTGTGGGGCCATTAAAGGCCCGTGAGTGAAGGGACCAAACTAACTAGATATGAGATCGAAACTCAGCCTTCCAACACTGCTGGTGACTGGGAGTTGCCAACTCCCAAGGCTTTCAACTCACAAAGTAAGCTTCTGGCTGGACAGCCAGCAGCACAGGAAAAGGGAAAAACAGCCTAGGGAGTGGACTGGGCAAGAGGGAAGTCTTGCCATTATAATATCCCCACATTGCCAAAGGCCTCTGATCTTCAAAACTGAAGGCACCATCTCTTCATCCCCTATGAACTCACAATGAAGGAGCGTGGCTAGTGGTAAGATCCCCTTGTCCACAGACAAGGACTCCACACCCCATAGTGGACCTCACAGTATATGGAGGTACAAGTGGATTTGAAACCAGCCTAGCGTCCTCTTCCACCTCAATATGCTATCTCTAAAAAAACACGCAAACATGTACAAACCCGTGCAGGGTGCAAATGCAAATTATTCCTTCTGGAAGCATAAAATAGCCAAGTGGTGATGGGAACTTGGCAGGGAAGGAGTGGGATGAGTCAGGGACGGCTTTCTGAGTGAGGAGATCTGCTCTGTGTGGTTGAGGGAGAGGGAGGCAGCGAGTGAGGGGGAGGTGCTGCAGGTGGGGGCATTGGCACTGGAAGTGGGGGGCTGCACAAGGAAGCAGTGAGACACCTGAAGAGGCCACATGGTATTCTGGTCTGGATGACGCTGTTCCCTCAAGCCAGAGCTGAGTATGCATAGGGTGTGTGTGCTGAGGCTATATGTGGGTGTGTGGCACACAGGTGTAGGCATGTGCATGTGTATATATGCGGAGCATAGATACTATGTGTGTGAATCAGGGTATGTGTGTAGGATGCGTTGGGTAGTTTCCGACCGTGTGTCTTCAGTGGAGTTCTGGAACATCAGAAAATTGCTGATGGAAGGTTTTCAATATTCTTCCTTTTCTCACCTGGGCGTAGGCAGCATTCAGCACTCCCTGACACACACACACACACACACACACACACACACACACACACACATTGTGCAGTGGGGATTCCGATATAGGATTGTGTAATGCATTTAACTAGTTAAGCAAGTGTGATGCTTTAGCACACATGTAGCTCATAGGTAGCTTTGGTTGCCTTCAGGGACTCGGGTAGTGCTCCTGGGAGGCTTCATAGTCTTAGCTCCCTGTTGTTGGAGAATGGGTAGGCTCTGCTCATGTAATGGTCCCCAGCTAGTATCCTCAGGTTCACAACCATCACTTCAAAGCTATTGGAAAGAAAACTTATCTTTTAACCTATGTTTTCAACAACAACAACAACAACAGTGAACCAAAGTGAATCCCACTGGAAAACTTAGGCCATCTCTGAACCAATCACTGTGATCTATGGGATACAATGTTTGATTGACATCCTAGGTGGCATGCCCATCTCTAAGCAGAGGAGCCAGGCTTAGCACCCCACAGAGGGACCCAGTTCCAAGGACTTTGGGGATGCTGGTTCTGGAGTGAATGCTGGGTGACAGGCACAGTTCCTGTGCCTTGGCTTTCAATCATCACCCAGTGTGTTACTTTCAACCTCAGTCTCCCCACAGTCCGTGGTTGGCCTTATCATTTGCCTTCTTTTTCCGAGCTTGTGCAAGGGAAAAGTTAAGACTCATGTCTGGGATGTGAGGGAGGGGGACAATCAGTGAGGATAAGATGGCCCAGAGAAGGATCAGAACTGATGTGATCACTTCCTGGGTATGCTAGGTATGGGGAGGAAGGCAGTTGGGAAATTATCTTGTAGGTCTTCACAGCCTGCTTGTGATGTGGGTACCACTTATATAAGAATGTGCCACTGAGAAACCAGGAGGTTAGTCTGAGTAGAAAGTCACACCCCTTGTAACCTCTGCTTTCTGTAAGGCAATAATACCAGCTGGGGATAAATCTTGGTTCTAGAAAGAATGTCATTATTGTGGCAGGGCTGTGAGTGCTGGGTCCAGATCTCCTTTCAGCAGAAGCCCCTGTACTTAAGTCTAGATGGAGACGATGAGGCCTGTCTTGCTGAGATTCCGGAGTGATCAGTCAAACCAGAGCAAGGGGGAATGGGCTGAGCGCAGCTAGAATGTGATGGTGGCAAGGCCTGGTTATTAAAACAATGGCATCTTTTACAGGTATACAGTAAATGGCATCTGCTTCACCCTGCTGCTGGGCCAAAATTATCTCAGGGCCTGTACCTCGAGGCCTATAGGATAGAGAAAAGCCTGGCTCGAGTTTGAAGGACAGTCTCAAAGCTACCAAGAGGAGATGAGACAGAAAAATCTAGGTAGACGCTTCTCCAGCCAGAGGGAGGGCTTGGCTGTCTCTTATTGGCTGGAGGTACCCCACATCACACGATGTCACTTAATCTATATAAACTGATGCTCACAGTAATAAACAAAGTTCCTGCTTTGACTTGACTCCCTATTGCATCTGATTGTCCTACGTAGTGGGGCTGCTGATCTGATTGTCCTGCATCGTGGGGCTGCAGAATGGGTGGTTAGCGCACTTACCTTTCCTTGGGGAATAAGGCCAAGGAGGCGTGGCACTCTCCTTAGTCAATCTGGTTCCCATCCCTTGGCCTTTGGTCTGGGACTTTTGGTACCACCCCTTTGGTCTGCGATGAAAGGAAGAATGCTTGGTTGTGGTCATAAAGAGGGACAATGATGGATGGACTAGAGAAGTAAAGAGAGCTCAGTACTCCCCGTCTCTTGCCTCTTCTTCTAGACCAGAAGGTCAGCGTGGCCCTGATGCCTCTGGCCATCTCTCTTCTCCATCCCTGATTCCTGTTCACTATGAGGCCACTTGCCCTGGAGCCGGTGATGGAGGGGGAAGCAATATATTATACTGCTCTTATTGGTGCCCCACAGTTGTTTTGACTCGCAGTTGAAGTGATGAGCAGGGAGGAAGAATGAATGACAGACCCTGAGCAGGCCACAGAGCATCTCTCCATCCCCTTAACCTCCTTTCCCTGTTGTTTTGAGTTACTCACACCGGCTTTCCCTTTGAAACAGTATTCCTTTTGGAAGTGTTGATGTGGAAGAACCCAGAACAAGAAGTTCAAGGTGTATTCTCTATGAGTTCTGGTTTCAAATATTCTGCCCTCTTAATTAAAATATGTGACTTGGGTTTCAGCCCAGACACTGTGATTGTCACCCCCTCCTCCCCGTTAGCAGATAAATGATTCTTTTCTTCCAGGAGATTCTTGTTAAGTTAACCCCTCTCCCAGGAGGCTACCATGGCTGCCTATACCTGTTGTACTGAGCCCACAGCTCCGTAAGCTTGTATTCGATTGCCTTGTCTCTCTCTGCCCCAGCCTGTACCATGACGATCCCCTCTTTCCTCTCCTTGCTGGGTCTAGGGTGCAGACCTTGCCTGTCAGGCCCATCTCCCCTTGTGATATTCTCCCACAAGAGTTTTGCCCAAAACAGATTTTCACCTTTGATACCCTAGAGAAGTTCCTCTGGAGAGCACCAAATGGGTGATTTGAGCAGGACAAGTGGATCTTTGTCCTCAGCCTGGTGTGTGCCACCTGGAAGGTGTGCGCATTCAAGCCATGCAATCCAGGCAGTTTGTGTGCATGTTCCTCCGGCAACCATCTTTACTTCTGATATTAATGCAAGCCTTCATACCCAGTAGCTGTTACTCAGGGCAGATAAGGGCAGTTGCAGAGCTGAGGGTGGAAACTGAGACTCCGATATGATTTCTGAGGCTGGATCCTTAAACTTGAAGTGATAAAGCTGATTAGGTAACCAGAAAAATATAATTTTCATAGAATAAGTTTTGAGGACCCAGGGGACAGATCTCTTCAACCTTCTTACTCTGGAATGAAATCCTGGAGAAACTGGCTCTGACCACACGCAATGGGGACTCAGGCTTGTTCATCTCTCTAGTGCCTTCTATCTCCATCCAGTGTGGCTATCTGCAACCCAACCTTTGCCTAGCCCTTCAGTAGGGACTTCATCCGCCTTCAGGGACCATTGTAGCCTGCCCATATCCTTTTCCAGAGACGTTGGGAGCTGTCACCAGAGGATTAGGGTGGCAGAAGGCAGGGTTTCCTTCGCTTAGCCATATGTCCTTGGCCAGTTTCTTCACCTGTTTAAAGCTCAGTTCAGCCCAGGGAAAAGGATAATATAACAGACCCCATCCCTAAAGATATTGCAAGAATTTGGTTGGAAAACATGTATGTGGAGCCATACATGGTACCTGGTAGTAAATTCACCAGCATGCATGGCATTACTCAGGGCCCTGATTCTAGAAAGATCTGAGTTTAGGGATCTGTGAGACTTCAGATTTTCTTTCTCACTGTAGAATTTCTCATGCTCCTCTCAGGGCCCGTGCATCCCACTCCCTTCTTTTCTCGGAAAGCTTGTCGCTTGTCACGGTGCTCTCTACTCCCCGCCTTAGAGTATGTCTCTCCCACAGTGATGTCAGGGGTGAGAGCACAGGGAACTTGTCCCTTCCCATGCCATGGAATGTTTGCAGAGTTAATATATCGGAAGTGACTTCTCCTGCCCTGCTCCTTTATTTTAAAATTTCAATTTAATTCACTTGTTTTTAACATAGGCAAATTCTCCCAGTGGCTAAAAATCCACCGTGAACGTATGCTCTAGTAGGATTTCTCCATTCTTTGCCTTTACTCTGCCTAGAGGCAAACGATGCTATGATTTTATAATTTAATAATCATGTTTATGTCTGTCCAGAGCTACCACCAGTATGAGTATTGTGCTAGTATCATTTTTGCATCTCTGCTTTTTTCCCTTCTGTCCATTTTTCCTTCCTTCCTTCCTTCCTTCCTTCCTTCCTTCCTTCCTTCCTTCCTTCCTTCCTTCCTTCCTTCCTTCCTTCCTTC